>NW_028117870.1:0-17767 GCF_965113295.1 Leuciscus leuciscus
TGTGAAATCTGAGACCTTTTTGTCCCACCATAGACAGCTACGCAACTACCACTTTGACGCTTTGAAGTTCATAAAGAGATAATAAAACTAATCCATATGAATTGAGCAGTTTAGTCCACATTTTTTGAAGAGACTCAATCACTTTATATGATAAACAGATTTAATTTAGGTTTTTATTCACATTTAAACATTGATCAGCGAACATAAACAGAAGCTCAACTGAACATACTTGGTGCGCGAGAACAAACCTCTTGTAGAAGCTGAACCTCTGAAGAAAACCTCTGAAGAACGTGCTGCGTAACACAAGAGAATGGATCTCATTGGTTCTCGTATGTCAAGCGAACATGCTTGAGCTTCCGTTTACCACAGCTGATATGTGAGTTGATGAATGTATATAAAAAATAGCCTAAATTCAATCAGTTCATCATATAAAGCGATTAAAAAAAAATCTGTATTAAACCACTCAAGTAATTTCATATGGATTAGTTTTACAATCTCTTCATGAACTTTTTGAAGTGTCCGTGTCAGTTGCGTAGCTGTCTATGGAGGGACAGAAAGCTCTCAGATTTCATCAAAAAGATCTTCATTTGTGTTCCGAAGATGAACGAAAGTCTTACGGGTTTGAAACGACATTAGTGTGAGTAATTAATGAAGGAATCTTCATTTTTGGGTGAACTACCCCTTTAAAAACATAATACATCACTACTCACATTTATACTTTTCCTGGATGTCTGCGTTGCATAGAATAACCAGGCCCGTCTTGAAGGAGAGCACTCGGATCTTACCATTACGACCACTAGAGAAAGGAACACATGCCAAACATTTAAAGAAATACAAACACAATTTCAAGATTCAAAACTTCACAGAGGTTCTTCTACATAGTCAGTTAGTACGACCGTGTAGTAGGTAACCAGCACCAAACAGAACTGAAAGGCCCTGCATCGTGTGGTCCAGTCGGCTCAATCATCAAAAATCATTTCAGCAACTGCCTCGGCTCACTACTAAAGTCGTTAACAAGCTATCACGGATATATGGTCAATATATGAAGTTCTGGAGGAGTTACTTCCTCCAACCCATCTGAATCCTCAATGAGGATGCTGCCAGGGGCTGGTACTGCTAGCTGAGCAAAATAGTGATGCAGCAAGTATATATACACAGTGAACCTTTCAGATATTTGTATAGTGGTGCATTTATTGCCTTATTCAATGTCGTATGCTTACAGGAAAAGACATTTCACATTTACTGCACCAGATAGACCTGTCAAAAAAGACTAAAGCAGGTCAGGAAGCATTTGAGCTCCACTGAGATCAAGATCACACCAGCAAATCCAAACAGATTGCTGAACAGATCCAAAAATATTCTAGAAAACTGATCAAGCACTACCAAATCACATTTTGCTGTGTATAACAAGGAATCCCCTGTCAGTATTGCTACTAAAGGGAATATTTCCTACCTTGTTTGGCTTTCTTGTTTGACTGAGAGCTTTTCATTATCATCCTCATGCATGCTGCTCATTCTTATTCACATTCGTTTGTAGCAAAACAAAAAAGCAATTACTACCAATTATTCACAGGGTGAGAGCTCCAGTCATTAGCAGTAGGTAGTTAAGAGTCTGGTCTATATTTGAGACACACATTCATGATGGTTAATAGAAAACAAACAAATATATAGTTTTTTTTATGTTGGCAAAGAAGCCAAAAGCTTGGCACAGTATATGATTTTTAAAGTCAAGCAGAGAACATTTTTAACTTCTACAGTATGATTAGTTGCCTGCTGGTGATTTCTCAGTGACAGTCATAATTTCCTTCACTTAACTGTGGAAAAAGGAGAACACCTAGGAGAACACCTTTGCCTATTGGTAAGAGATTTGAGAGTCAATAAGAGTGTCCACACTTGGCAGGTTCTTAGAAACTAGTCATTGTATTCATGTTGGTTTCATGTTGTTTTAAAAATTTACACAATTTCTTATACTTATTAATTTGACTTAACTTAGTTAAGTAGAGTCTACTTCATTTCATTTGTTAAATTTACTTGAAAAAAATCTGTGTGCAAAAACTTGCGGGAAAAAATGAAGTGAATTTTACTTTGAAATCTTGAATATACTTGAGTGTACACATCTTAATCATTACTTTTCTAAAACAGTTTAAAACTATATTTTTCTATTTTTCTATATTTTTCGAATTCATAAATATCATTACGTTGTTGGGAAGTCAAATATCATCACAGTTTACAACAAACTAACCTTGTGTTGTCATAAAAAGGTCAGACTATCGGATATTAATTTTTTGTCTGTCTGTACCACATGACTTTGAGAATTCAAGAATTTATTTTTTCTCTTTATTATAATAAGACCAATGTTGTTATTATTACTTCAAATTAAAACTACTAAAAAGTGTTTTTGTCCATTTAAATGCTGCAATAAAACAAAATTGAAATATTAAATGAAAACTTACAACTTACAGAATAAATGAATGCTAAATAGAAATATCAAAAAACTAATATAGCATTTACTTTTTTTTAAAGTATTTAAAAAAATAACACTGATCAGAACAGTCATATCACTCTGAATTTTTCTTTTCTTTTTTCTTTCCCCCCCAAAAAATATCACAATTATTTTAATGCAGAAATGATTTGCATTTTAAGGCATTTTTTAATAAATGAACAGATAGGACAAGAGCGTCATGTCATAGACCCTTAAATCACAGAAAAAGGGCGCGCCTTCTACACAGGTTGTGACTGACCAATAAAAGTGTCTCGCAGACAGCAGGAGGGCGCAGAGTTGGTTTGACATCATTTGTGGGAGCAGATCAAAGGGGTTGTGGGTGACATTACCGTCAGTACCTGTCGTAAACATTCAGCAGCCAGTTGAGACACATGTCGACGCACAGGGGGATATTGATCAAGATGGACCTTTCCTCCTCTAGTCTCTCGTACAGGGAAGTGAGTGCGTGGATGACTTCGACCACATCCATCACATGTTCGGCGTGCTGCAACTCCTGTTCTCTAAACACGTCCACCACGCTGCTCAGCTTCAACAGGTCCACTAGAAAACACACACATATAGGCCAGATGCTTATTACTGCATGTGGAGTGTTAACTAATGGGATTTGACTGTTCTAACATCAATTTATCTGGCCATCTCTAGTGCAGCTGTGAGAGTATAGGCTAAAGGCTGTGTGCTGATGTCATCCCAATTGGATAATGAGCTGAAATATGGAAGAGGCAGAGTGGTCATGGTGCTTTCAGGGTTAGGTAGATAGACAGAGACACTAACAGGCTTTTTGTTGATGCTCTTTTTATACAGCCATCCTCAATCATCATCACAGTTTCTGTAGCAGCCTGGTTATTAATTCGGCTAATGACATAGAATAGCAAACCAGGAGTCAAGATGCACAAAGAGTAAAGAGAGGGAATGAAAGAGAGAGAGAGAGAGAGAGATGATGTCCTAGCTCAATGCCAAGCTCAATAGTGGGTTCAACCTAATAAAGTAATCTGAACAATTTATTCATGTTTTCTTCATGAAGATCATTCTACAAAACAGGTACATATGTGAAAAATGTTCACATATGTACATATGTGGAAAAAAAGACTATCAACAAACAGCTGATGGCAACATTTACTGTGCTACTATAGACAGTTGTGTGTTCGTGTGTGTGTAATACTTATTGTAATACTTTACATAGTACATAGTAACTTTTTGATCTTGACAAGTTTTGGTCCCTATGGAAGCTTGTTTCCGCCACTGAATAATAAATAAATAATAATTATTGTGACTTTATTTCTCAGAATTGCGAGATATAAAGTCAGAATTGCGTGAAATAAAGTCGCAATTGCGTGTTATAAAGTCAGAATTGCGAGATATAAAGTCAGAATTGCGTGAAATAAAGTCGCAATTGCGTGTTATAAAGTCAGAATTGCGAGATATAAACTCGCAATTGCGTCTTATAGAGTCAGAATTCTGACTTTTTTTCTCGCAATTGCGACTTTATATCACGCAATTCTGACTTTATAACACGAAATTAGGGTTTGTTTGTTTGTTTTAATTAAAAAATGTAGAAAGATTTCTGTGAGTGATGTTTAGGGGATAGACTATACAGTTTGTACAGTATAAAAACCATTATGTGTAAAGAAATTCCCCATAAAACATGGAAACCATGTGTAACAAAATTTTTACTGAAAACAGGTTAATGGCTATCTGTGATTTTATTTAATAATATGAACTAGTATTAATTCTGAAATTTCTTTTTTATATTTTTTGAATGGCATCATCATTTCAAGATGTGAACATTTCAAGGACTAGCTAAAGTCTCCTCTTTATCACTTTTTTTGACAAGTCTGTGGGTTGAGGACAATCTTAAACCCATTACCTTGAATTTAAAGGGAAAAGCAGGACCCTGTAGTTTCAATACCCTGAGGAATAAGTCTGCACTGTCAGATTAAACTGTAAAACCATCAACCTTAACAACTTTCTAAAGTATGCCTTCAGAAAGTATGGTACAATGCATTTTACATTTTTACTTCATTACTTGATTAAATATACTTATCAAATGGGAAACGGACAAGTTTTATAGAAGTATCAATTTATCTGTTGACCAAACGATTCAAAACTCTCCACAAAGGAGTCAAGTTTGGCTAGTTAGCATGGCCAAGCCCCTGTTGGTAGATGTTGTACAACTACATCAGTTGCACAACATTTTACAGTTGACATTCAAAAGAGGCAAAAAAGCAAATCTTTTGCAAGACACACAAATATTTCAGTGTATTAAAACAGATGTTGCGCTCGATTATTTTTTGTTAAAGGCTCTTAAAAGCATAAAACAGACTTATATGGATCCGTGTATATTTATATTCTGTGCACAGTGAAGGGGCTGAGGGAAAGAAGGGAACTGCCAGCGAGAGAGAGCTCCTGTCTGGACAATGGCAGATAAACCTCCACCCGCAAAGCGTGTCACAGGGGGAACAGTGGTTAATTCCTTATGCAGACTTCTTAATTACCACCCGCGAAGAAGTACAATCACACCAATTATTAGGCTTAATTAAGCTGCATAAAAATCACTGGGCTCTAATTAAACAGACAGATCAGAAGTCCACAGCAGGGCCAGCCTCGTACAAGAATAATCAATGACTTGTGCTCAGAGAACAGGAGAGGAAAAGGGCAAACCAATGTGGGTGTTGCTTTTTACATACATCTTAAAGCCTTCTGCACGTGCCTCAGCTTCATGGCCGTCCTGTATGCAGAGAACTTGATGTTATTCAGGTCCGCTGTGAGAGAACAGCAGGGGAGATGGGACAGTAAAAAGAGAGAATAACATAAGGAATGAGAAAAAAGCTGCAAAGGAATTAGCAAACAGAGAGGTGGAAAGCAATGTGTCACTTCAGTGGAGTTGAGCGGTTTATGCTCATACCGTGCCGGAGTGTTTAGACTACCTGGGTCACGTCGCATACGATTAACACACACAGTAAACCCCTTTTATTCATTAATAATTAGAAGCTATGGTTGTGGCCCAGCTGCCCTCGGGTTAACACGAGAGCTGTCGACATCTCTGGGGTGGGATGAAATATTAGGTTATAATTAGAGGTCCAGGTAAAGAAATCACGCTCAGTGTAAGACCATCTTCTAGTTGGTGTATTTGAGCTTGTGTGTGTCCACATCACGGTTCCCCAGTGGGAAGTATACACATAGAAGAAATAAGAGCAGAGTTTAACTCTCACCCAGAGCATGGTATAATTCAGTCATCTTTGGATGGTCCCAGCAGGTTGTCTGGGCCTGATGGCTATAAAAGTGGAGAGAAAGAGAGAGAAGTGAAGTAGTGAAGCCAAAAATAGAAAAACATAGAGAGAAGAGGGAGAACACATGCAAGAGAAACTTTAAAGGAACAGTTCACCCAAAAATGTTAATTCAGTAATTATTTACTCATTCTTTCATTATTTATTACCCTCATGCCACTCCAAACCCATATGACTTTGTTTCTTCAATACACAAATGCAAATTTTAATCATTACGGACTGAAAAATGTCCCCTCTGTCGCAGCTTTGAAAGCAATTTGCATATTACACACCACTTTAAATTTTTTGTGATCGAACAAAAAAAGCAATTGGAATAGAGTGACATGATGGTGCCATTTTAATTCTTGGGTGAACCATCCCTTTAAGTGTACAAATGTTTTGTATATAAATCCATAACTATACAAATCCAAAAATGCTACAGTAAAAACCTGTAAATAGTTAAATAGTAAGTGGTTGTAAATATATGTAATTTTATTGTAAAATACTATCATATTTTGTTTTTTACAAGTAAATCTAACAGTTACTGTATACTTTGTAGTGATGAACAGTAAAATCACTTTTCCAGAAGTCTCTGCATGATTTTAGTTCAAATAATTTAGTTTCTTCTTATTTTTGTTATCAGTAATGTACATTGGGGTGTTTTGTGTTTCAGCTTCTGTTATTTGGTTATTGTTTATTGCATTATTTTAGTGCCACGTGTGTTACTCTAATGCTGTTTTGTCTTTGTGTGTGTGTGTGTGTGTGTGTGTGTGTGTGTGTGTGTGTGTGTGTGTGTGTGTGTGTGTGTGTGTGTGTGTGTGTGTGTGTGTGTGTGTGTGTGTGTGTGTGTGTGAGAACTGGCCGCGTTTTATGATCAGACCACTTATGATCAATCTAATTCATTATGTAGCTTTTATTTAACCACCTGTATTATTATGGTGGTTATCAGTACATTTAAGGTAAAATGCAGATTTTGACAGTTCAAGGTGATTGGTATTCACATCATAATATATCACTTAATTTGATATGCAGTTATCAGTTGTAAAATATACAGGCATCAATACACAATCCCGCAATACCTGAAACATTGCCATAGTATGGTGTGAGACAGAGAGCGAGCCCTGACAACTACAGTGATCTCGAACAAAGATCTCAGTGTCATTAAGAGCTCATATCCTCAAACATAAGGGTTTTCTTTATGACATTCAATGGAAAGCTTAAATACTACACACGGCTCGAACAGGCAAGTACAATAAGAGCTAGATAAATCTGATACATGTGTGCTACATGCTTTACTGCAACAACCACTCATGACTTCCTGCACTTTGCAGCCTATATTGTACCAGCAGCCATGACATAAAGATATAAGATTAATAAATGATAGGAACAAATGCTGTTCATTCACTCATCATTACCTGTGCTAGCGATTACATTGATTGGCCAGTGACATGCATGAAAACCTTCTGTTGCAAATGTTTTACCCTGTGGCTTGATCACATAGATGACCACTGTGTCCCTTCTCACCATTTGAGTTTTAAAAGCATGAAATGGATTTTTCCCTTTCTGCTCCATTTGATGTCAGGGTTAGTCATGTGTTCTTCTAGTCAATTCCATCTGCAGTCATTTATATTTCCTGTGACTTCAGAATGATTAGTTATATGGCAGTCTGTGGCTTTCAAAATATGAATAAATACTATAATAGCAAATAATTAAACTAAAATAACACTGATGGGAATCACATAACTTTTTAAAGGTGACTTTATGCCTCTTTTCACAAGATGTAATATAAATCTATGGTGTCCCCAGATTGTGTCTGTGAAATTTCAGCTCAAAATACCTCCCAGATTATTTATTATAGCTTGTCAAATTTGCCCCTTTTGGGTGGGAGTAAAAACACTCAGCTGCTGCTCCCCGCCCCCGTTCAGAAGACGGCCGATCCTTTACACTAGCTTCGGATACAATAACAAAACACACGAATAATCTCACACATCCAAAATCTCAGAAATAACCAGCAGCGGAGTGCAGCCTTACAGAGAGACACAGGAAGAGGTTGCCATTTTTAGACTGCACCTAGACGTTTCTGAATGGTTAGTGGATACATTTATGTAGTTGTTGTGGAGTTACATTGATCCATCTCATTCTAATCGACTTGCATGTACAGTCATGCTTAACTTTTACATAAGTTGACACAGTTCCCTGATGCCTTTATAAGACAGCTGTGACATATTTTGGTCAAATAGTTTGCATGCTTAACTCAAACTTATAACATTGCGTTAGAACTGCTTACACTGTTGTTGCTTGCGAAAACCAAATGGCGGCGCTGTGGGTTGAAACGTGCAGATTAAAGGGCAGTAATATTATAATAAGATTCCCTCCTACATCAGAAGGGGAGCGAAATCTGATCAGCTTTTTTTTTTACATGCTTGCAGAGAAAGGCTTACCAAAGCAAAATTACTGGGTTGTCACTTTTCAAGTTTTCTGGGTTGGTAGATGTACCGGGGACCTGATTATGGCACTTAAACACGGAAAAGGTCAGATTTTCATGATATGAGCCGTAGATACGTCATCTGAGCCGTAGCTGTGATTCCCATCAGTGCTATTTTCAGTTTTCATTTTAGTTTTAGTTTAAGTATTAGTAATTTTGATGTGCTTTTGTCATTTTATTCGTTTTTGTTTTTTATATTTAGCTTTAATTTATTTATTTTTTATTTCAGATTTATTAATTTTTGAACTTTATTTTATTTCTTGCAATTAGTGGGCAAGGCAGCATTCCTAATTTTTAAGATTGTCATCTAATATTTATATTTTATTCAATTACAGCTTTATTTAATTTACCAAAATTGCTTTTTAATAGTTTTAGTTAACAATAACACTGATTGCTATGAATAAAGATTTTAAATGGTAACATTCCGGGAAGCCAAACAACTACCATTGAGATGAATTGGAATGCTAAAAGAAATCTTTCAAAATATTACAGACCTCCTTTCTCTCGACTAAGGATGTTAACCTCTTAACAGACTCTGTCTGTTGTGACATATCAAAGTATTAAAAATACACCGGGCTGCGTGACAAAAGGAATGCCACAGTTGAAATGTTGCAGCACAATAATCTTCTGCACCAGGGATCAGTAATTGAGTTTGCTTTCTATACCTGATAATCTGACATGCCCATCCCAGTTTCACACTGTCTTTCTCACTTCTGATGCTCATAGATGGCTAATAGTTTACAGCTGGACTTACTTGATATAGTATGGCACTTTGTTGGGGGAAATGGCACGTTCCCAAGGAATCTGCACAGAGCCTGGAGTGACAAAGGAAGAAAAAGGGAAATATCAATCAGACAGACATGTCGAGCATGAAAAGCTATTTTGAAAATCTCAAACAGCACAGCTCAAGGTTCTTCAAGCATACCGTTTCCACACAGAGAGGTTATTAAACAACAGCACCTCAAAAGTGTTCAGAGTGGTAGAAAGCTTTTCTGTAAGTGTGGAGCTGTGGAACTTCAAAGGTCAAACGCTGCTGTGCTATGATATACAAATGGTAAAAACTGAGAACTATACAATCACTGAGGTCATTTATGGGGCTTCTTCAGCACCACTGTCTTCCTTCTCAGCTGCTTTTACAATCTGAAACGAATTAGGTGTCAACACCCTTAAAATTCTCGGTTTATGTAACATTACATGTATTATACTTCCCTCTAGTCAGTGGTGGAATGAGGCCCAAGAGAGAAGACAGTGTGCCACCTCTGCACATGGCTTTCATAAGTACACTATACCTCTTTATTTCTCTATCCGAACTCCCTCTCTGATCCAGGGAAATCCCCAAATAAAGCGCCGCAAAAATACGTCAGTAATAATTGCCAATAATAGCCCTCTGAGCCTCATATTCAGATAAGGGCCAGAGCTAAATGCTAACCAAACTAAATCTTAAACAGTGCACTCTGTTGGTCGGTTTCGCAGACAAGGCTTAAGCCTAGTCCCAGAATAATATACATGTTTGAGCTGTTTTAAAGGTGCTGTATGTAACTTTTTTACTCTACTAAAGCATAAAAATACCATGTTTGCAGATATTTATAAACTAAACTAAGTTCACATATTCATTTCTCTGAAAAACACCTCTACAGCCAGTTATTTTACTTATTATTTTACACGTTCCGTGTTGTCGGTCGGTTTTTGTTTTGGTCTGTGTGATCTCGTCAGTTCATTCAATAGTATTTCGACACCCTGGGATGCCGGCTGGCAGGAAACACAGCGTATTGCAGCCTTGGAAATGAGGAAACAAACTGGGTCAGATATTGCAGATTCCACAAAACCTAAAAGCCTCGATATCCATCTAAAAATCTCTATAAACCAGAGCATATTAAAACGCGGATAAATCAACTCATTAACTTACAGTGTGTAAGTCTCCTCGGCTTTCCTTGTCAATTGCGCTTGTTCCTGTTGCTGTTGCGTGTACTCAAACTGGTAACTCGCGTGAGCGTCGAGTCTGAGGAGGAGGGGGCGGGGGAAACAACAATCTCCCATATTTTGAATTTGGACTGCAGTACCTATCTCAACCACTAGCTGTCATTCTTACAGACAGCACCTTTAATTGAAAGCAACTTGCACTGACATCTCTTAAAATATGCCAGTGTCATTGTTTTGTCTCAAGATTCACACCAGTAATGTTTTTTCTATGGTTTGTTTAAAATATCCTGGCTTAATCTAAACGTGAAGCCAGGGGCCCATTCTTTGTACATGGATTACTCTGGATTTTAATGTTAAAGATTTGACATGATCCAGGATTGTTAGGTTCTTCGAAGATCATCCCGGAGTTGCTGTAATAGCAACAGGTCCATAAGCTCAAACCTGCTCAGGAGCAGGCTTATTTCATGTGAACAGGATTAGATTGTATTTTTTTAGGCGGATACTTAAATTGATTCTTAAAATCTGTTTGAGCCACAGCTACATTTTCTTACAAGAGTACCTTACTGAATCAGGAACAATAATAATTTAAAATAATAATAATATTATATTGTTGTGTAGTCTATCATAATATAGACATAGATGGGAGTGGCTTGATGCAGATAACTTAGTAAAAATTCTGTCTGCTGTGCCATTAAAAAAAAAAAAAATCTTGACCCATAGGCAACATTAATCCATGCTGTCACGTAACAAATCTGCTTCACAGGTCAAATTAAATGAATTGCTAATTACAGCATATAAATAAAAATGTAAAGCCTGGCCTGTACAAATACTAGCAATGAAAATAACTGTGAATCATGTAACAAACAGTACACATTTAATTTTCTTATCATAACTTATTTCGTTAAGGTCCCTTGGCTGTTTCCTTACAAAGGTCCAGAACTTCTGCAAGTTTTTCGTCAGGTGTGTGATGTTCTTAATTAATGTCATTAAGTTGCTGTCTTGTTGTCAGCCAATCGCTGCATGATCACATGGTTTCGAGTATCGATATATATGCCCTTTCCAATGAACACAAGAACGTGCAGAAATCTCAGACAACTTAATCCAGATATTTTAATCAAATCCACAAATACATTTGAAGAACCAAATAAGCCAGAGATCAGCTATCATGATTAGAAGATCTGGCATCTGTCACATCATCTCAGATGTATTAAGGGAGGTATAAAGAATGGACCCCAGGCCTGTAAGTTTTTGCTAACTTTTATCTGGTTCTTAGTTGTCCCATAAGTACACTACCTGTCATTCTGGACTCTATACTCCCACCTATCGCCCTGATGTATGAAGTTTGTTCTTTTTTGACTATGTTTTCTTTGTCTCTTATACTATACCCATCCATTATGGACATTCTTGGATTCAGTCTAAATTGTTTGTGCGTAGTTGGTGGTTTGCATTGATGCGCTACTAAAACGGAATTTTATAGAATACTTTTATGTATTGTCTGTATTTTTATGTGTATGTCTGGATTTTGCATCTCATTTGAGTATAGATCACAAAGATATTTCTCAAAAGTTCTTTTCATTTATTTATGTGGAAACTTAGTGGGTGGACATTTAAAATTCCGCCAAAAATTTTAAAGAGCCATTCTCTTTTGTAGCTGAACTGCGTGAGTTGGTTGAGTCCATGTCAAGATCTGAGCCCAGACATTGTCTAAATGTCACTGTCTTTGTCCTGCAATGTTTCACCACTGAACACCATCAGCCCATCCCTCGCTCTCTATGGCTTCAAATAAGTTATACCACACTTACTAGAAAGGAAGTGCTGTGATCCAGGGCCAAAATCTCTGTGGGCATCTTGCAATTGTTTTAGACGTTCTTCAATAGATCCCTTGAGTGGAAAAGGAGAAAGAGGAGTTATTTTATATACTAAATCAAAGTTCTCTGATCGTATAATGGAACGGTTCTCCAAAAAACAGAACGTAAGATGGGTTTTAAACACCATGACGATGAGCAGATGACAAAATTTTCATTTTGAGGTCCCTTTAAGTTTTGTTTTAAATGGACCAGTGTACCAGTCTACTGCCCCCAATCAGTTTTTGAAGAATTCATACTGAATAAATAAGCAGTGACTCAGATAAATGCTCTGAAAAGAGCGATAATAAGAAAAGTGGTGAGAGTGTTGCACAAGAAGTTTCCCAAGAGTAATCCAGGTCTGTCATTGTCGCCACCAATCAGACATCTCTGGGGAATGGTGGACTACCTAATTAAAGTTATTTACAATGTAAATCATTCAGAGGATGTCAAAACACTGATATAAAGGCCAACAAATCCACTTAAGCATGAAGTATTTTATTTCCCTCATTCTCTTCCTGTATTCTCTCAGTTTCTGTGAGGCATTTCAAGGAGAACCAGCACTGCTTTGCAATAATTATATATATATATATATATATGAAGAGTTCAGATGCAAAAGCCTCTAAATGCCATCTGAAATTTTCTTATAGAATGATCATTTTTATCAAGCTTGTATATTTAAGGTCAGTAATTTCACTTAAATGACAATTAATAGGTTATCTTCATTGCCATTTGAGTGAAATTATTGAATTTAAATATACGAGCTTGATAAAAATGATTATTCTATAAGAAAATTTCAGATGGCATTTAGAGGTTTTTGCATCTGAACTCTTCATATATTTATATTTATATTTATATTTATATACACACATATACACGCACCTGTCCTATATGAACACTTTCATTTGGGGTCTTATTTTAATTAATATGTTCTTAATTAATAAGAATAATATAATTATTTTAATGACAAAAATAAAGCCAAAATGGAGAAGCCATGTGTGACAAACTAAGTACACCCTATGATTTATTGGCTTGTAGAACCACTTTAGCAGCAATAATTAGAAGATCATTTTCTACGTGACTTTATCAGTCTCTCACATCATTGTGGAGGAATTTTTGCCCGCTCTTCTTTGCAACATTGCTTCAGTTCTTCAGGTTTGATTATGCACAGCTCTCTTAAGGTCTTTCCACAGCATTTCAATATCACCTTTGACTGGGATATTGCCACACCTTGATTATTTTCTTTTTTAGCCATTCTGTTGTAGATTTGCTGGTGTGCTTTGGATAATTGTTCTGTTGCATGACCCAATTTCGGCTTTTGCTGTCAGACAGATGGCCTCACATTTGACTCTAGAATACTTTGGTATACAAAGGAATTCATGGTCAACTCAAAGACGAGGGTCCTTGGCTGAAAAACAAGCTCAAATCATCAACCCTCCACAACCGTGCTTGACAGTTGGTATGAGGTGTTTGTGCTGATATGCTATGTTTGGTTTTCGCCAAACATGGGGCAGTGCATTATGGCCGAACATCTCCACTTTGGTCTTGTCTGTCCAAAGGACATTGTTTCAGAAATTGTCTGTTCAGATGCAACTTTGCAAACATAAGCCGTGTTGTCATGTACTTTTTTAGAGAGAAGAGGCTTTCACCTGGCAATCCTTCCAAACATCCAATACTTGTTCAGTCTTTCTCTAATACGGTGATGCAAACTGAGGCATGTAGAGTCTGAGGTGCAGTTCTTGGGTTTTTTGCAGTTTCTCTGAGCATTGCACGGCCTGACCATGGGATGATTTTGCCGAGACGTCCACTCCTTGGAAGATTGGCAACCGTCTTGAATAACCTTCCTCACTGTTTAATAATGTGCTTCAAATTGTTTGGAAATGGCCTTGTAACCCTTCCTAGATTGATGGGCAGCAACAATTGTTTCTCTAAAATCATTGCTAATGTCTTTTCAAAGACATATGATTAGCAGCGCCAGACTGCTACTTACCCTATTAATTCATATGGAAGCAGTAAGGGTGTACTTAGTTTGTCACACATGGCTTCTCCATTTTGGCCTAGTTTTTGTTAAATAAACCTTGAACCATAACTCGTGTTGTTGTTCATCACAATTTTAAGACCTGCTAAGGACCAGATGATTTTTTATTATGTCCTGATATGTAAAACCATAGAATTCAAAAGGGTGTACTTTCTTTTTCACATGAAGTTTATGAATGTATGAACATGTATGAATGTTTAAGGATTAAAAGCCAAGGATTTATCAACACAGCATTTCTCATTGCATTCATACTACAAATAACACAAGAAATGCTCACAGACAATAGTCCTGTGTGTTTTCCCTTACATTAGGTCACACACAAACTGCTGCAGATATGCATTTAATAGTCATTTTCAATAACTGGATTCACACACTCCCACACACTCACGTGTACTTCTCACTCTCCCTGCATCTCTTTCTGGCTCTCTTAAGCTCCTCTTACACATAAAACAACCAGATGCAATCGAAACACTCAATTTCATTTTACATCTTCTCTATTTTCTCGTTGGAAAGGCCTTTGTTTTCCCATGAGCATGTAGACAAAAGGCACTTCCCGTGACCGATGATAATGGAGCCATCACCGCTCCCAGCCAGGCAGGACCAGCTTATTATATTCTATCTCCTTAGCTCCATTTTTCATAGTGCATATGCACAAACTTAGTTGGCTGGAGTCAGCGCTGGCAATGGTGGCCGGTGTACTGTATGATCTCCATAGGGGTCCATTAGTCATGGTGGGTAGGTAAGGATGAGATAAGGATGGTGTGAGTTCACTACCTGCAAAAGTTTCCATCTGTTGTTCAGGTGCTCCAGGGCTCTGGCGTTCTCCATGGACAAGTGCACGTCAGCTATGGCCAGTTGATGGGCCAGGTCGTTTATGTGTTTCATTCCTTCCTTTACCTGGGCCAGCTCTTCTTTAAACAGCTACAAAAGAAAGAGAAAATGAGATGGATGATCAACACATATATAAATATATGATTCCTCACTGAAACTTTCCATTTGATTTCTGTGTGCACTATGCATTGTGTTACTACTGATGTTACATTTAAGTGTTACAACTATGCCTGCTTTCCACTACAAATGATTTAAACGGAAAAAAAAAGTTGTGATACTGACAGGCTAGACACAGGGTGGATATTTTAAAGGGATCTTTTATTCCATTCACAGCCTACACTTGTCCATTTTCATTCCATCCGTCACCACTGCTTGCTTCGTTCCACAGATTTACATTGAGGAGCTACACTGGGCATAATTGCAAGAAAGATCCAGTCTGTTGATAGCAGTGAAACTGCACCAAATGTCTAAGTGTGACAAGACCCAATGTGTGTGAGAGAACTGGTGACAAGTGAAAAATTTGTAAAAAATGCAGAGAGAAATATTTTTGTAAGTGAAAAGCTGAGTTGAAATTCACCACCATTTAGGGTTGGTAATATTATTATTATTTTTTATGTCTTTGAAAGAAGTCTCTTATGCTCACCCAGGCTGCATTTATTTAATCAAAAATACAGTAAAAATAGTAAGATTGTGAAATGTTATTACAATTTAGAAGAACTGGTTCCTATTTGATTATATTTTCAAATGTAATTTATTCCTGTGATGCAAAGCTGAGTTTTTAGCAGCCGTTACTTCACTCTTCAATGTCACATGATCCTGTGATCAATGTGACATATCTAATGTGAGACTTCAGTCAGAGTGTATAAAAGCCCACTGCTGTGATTGGCTAACATCTTTTGCATATGAAACAGCTAAGTATTACATGTTTAACTCTCTCAAAAACTTTTAGCACGTTTTTACAATTACAGCTCTCAAGGTTAACTAATCATGAAAAGTGTTAATTATAGCTTTATATTTAGATCTATGGCATCATATTTGGATCGTTGCATGAATGCAGCGATCTCCTCATGGCAAACTCGATTTCTGCACACTAACGAATTCTTTCATCAGAACTAACAGTGCAAACACATTGTAAATAAGAGATTTGTTGATCATTACGGGAGTTTTGGCGAGTCCAGAACTCAAACACTGATAAACTCGTGCTGCTTGATTGACAGCTCCAGCTATTTCAACGGGAGCGTTCTTTGATGGCTTTTATATATATAATTTAAATCACAGTTTAAATAACGGATTATTTTCTTCCTACTAGAGAAACAATGTGAAGTTGACCGTTTAGTCACTGGTTTGATTTACTGACACATAGACAAAGAACATCTGACTGTACATGAATCATTAAATGCATTAGAATTAATACGGTTACTTACATTGTATTACTGTTGAGTCCATATCGTAAAAGTATGTTTGCAAAGCCTGCGCCGAAATTCCGACTGATTTACCAAATAATCCACAGTGAAATGTACCGCATAAAAATAAATAATGCTCAACTGAGACATTTACATTGTTGAAAATAAATAAACTAACCACATTCCTAGCATTAGGATTAGGGATGGGGCCGATCCGATCCAGTATCGGTATCGGGACCGATACCAACGTAATTCACGTATCGGATTTTCCCGATCCAACCTGCGGAGATATCCGATATCCTTGAGTCATGTCTGCGCTTTAACGTTGTCTGCTGAAATGACTCCAAAAGTGAGTCCCGCCGGCTAGTCTGCTAGCTGGCTGCAAACTGCGGAATGGATTTCCTGAACGGAGGCGCGGCTCAATGAGACACAGAGTTATGAGACACGCCACCGCTCAGGAAATCCATTCCGCAGTTTGCGGCCGCTGTGTGGAAATTCTTCACACTGGAAACACCGCAGAGCAAGACAGCAAAATGCAATGTTTGCAAAGCCGTAATTCAGAGCTCGTTGAAGCTCCCACGCGTCGTACAACACAACGAATGCAATCAAACATTTAAAAAAGCACCACGTTACTGTGCGTTCACACCAAACGCGAATAGCGCGTCAAATTCGCGTCTGCCGCGTCTAGTTGGACGCTTGAATATTTTGAATCCATTCGCGCGCCCAGAGCGAAATTGACGCTCGTAAAAAGCAAAAGTTTGAAGCGAAATTGACGCGCGTCTGAGGCGAAATCCGCTTGTCTGTTTGCACATGGCTGATGTTGATCGAGCATTCATCGAGAGAGTTACAGCATCGGAGCGAGGATCACCCTTTAGATGGTGTGTGTGTGTGTGTAAGATGTTTACACTTGCACTTTTCTTATATTTCAAGACTCAAGTATTTGACATTTTGGGAATGTAATAAATATTGACATGACCTACAGTTGCATATTTGTTTTCAGAATGGGATTTTTCCTGTTAACAGGATTTACTGTTTTTCTGACTTCCTTTTCTGACCTTATACTTACCATACATGCATAAATATGTAGGCCTACATATCATACTTGCCTGTTGAGAGGAGTTTATTTCAGCATCATATAAAATAAACAATAATGATAATGATAATAATAATATTAAAGCAAACACAGCTCTGGTATCGGAATAGTATCGGTATCGGCCGATATCCAAATTCAGGTATCGGGATCGGATCGGAAGTGAAAAAATGTGGATCGGTGCATCCCTAATTAGGATCCATTGGTTTGGTAAGTTATTTTTAGTCCAGTAAACCAAAGTTCTGAAACTTATGGGATATTCTTATAGTATGATGACCTCTTATATGTCAAAAGCTCAAGGAAAATTTGATTTCTCAGTTCATGACCCCTTTAAATAATGTTTGCCCTTTCACTTTGAGGAGTGCCGCTTTAAATGATCTTTGTGCTTTC
>NW_028117869.1:0-17761 GCF_965113295.1 Leuciscus leuciscus
CCTGTTTCACCTTGTGAACAATCTTTGAAGTGTAGTTCGTTACACGTTTTTTTGCACTTGCTCAGCTGACTGAAGCAAAGTCTTTGACTGAAGGCATGAAAAGCAGCCAATTGCATTACGAAACGTAACTGTTGCTCAGTGTAGATGCATTTTGGGAGTTGTACTTTTTGTTCCGATTGTATTATACATCTATTCATGAGAATTGATCAGGTCACTCGCACCTGTTACAAACTAAGGGTGAAAACATTCACTGATACTCAAGAAGTAAACATGATGCATTAAAGGGATAGTTCACTTTGAAATAAAATGTTGGTATGTTTTAGCTTACCTCAAGGGCATCCAAGATGTAGGTGTCTTTTTTTCCGCAGTAGTTTCAATTTTGATATTTTTAGGTCAAACCGTTCTTGTCTGTCAGTCATATAATGCAGGTCGATGGTCACTGTCTCAAAGAGCAAGCACAGAGTCCAAATTAAAACAATTCCCCATCGTCCAAATTAAACAATTCCCCATCGTAAGTACACATTGATGGCCCAAGACACGAAACGAGCGGTTTGTGTGAGAAAACGAACAGTATTTATATAGTTTTTTATATACCTAAAAATATCAAAATTGAAACTACTGCGGGAAAAAAAGACACCTACATCTTGGATGCCCTTGAGGTAAGCTAAAACATACCAACATTTTATTTCAAAGTGAACTCTCCCTTTAAGAGCCAAGGTGCGGCAACTATTTTGAAAACAATGATCAGGGTAAATTGTACTTATTTTGTCTTCTGGGAGACATGCAGGTATCTTCTGTATCTGAAGGGCAGTATTAATTGAAAAAATACGTCATGCCCCAACTCTACTTAGAGTTGTAGAATATGTGTCTAATTGAGATGGAGCGCTATAATCACTGTCCTGTCTTTGAAGTGTCCTTTGCAAGTATATTCATTATTGTTTTTGGTTTTAATTAGTGTACAGTCTTTTGGTTTCATTTTTATTCACTTTGTTTATTCCGTTTTGCTTAAAGTGTCATGTTTTGTGCAACATATTTAAAACCTTTTTCTCAATGTAAATGTTAAGTTGAATGTTGCAGTCCTGCTGCGTTTGTTAAAAATATTTGCAGTCCTGTTAAATGTTGCATTCCACTGAAAAATTTAATATAGCCTGGTTTTGTTGATGCCTTGCTGTGTTTGTGGCTTTGTTGACAACTACTTTTGATTAGGCTAATATGAAGCATTTTTATGTTGAAGGCCAGTAGCATTTAAAATATGTTCAGTGTAGCCTACGGTAATTTATGGAGGTTTATTTAGACACGAGTGGCCGTTTACAGAGATTTAACTGCTTGTACTCTGGAATTTGTGGAGATTTTACATCTCGTGCACAAGAAGGTACGGGGATTTACCGGTGAGTGAGAGAACATTTCCGACCGTGTCCGGAGGTTTATCGCGTTGATGAACGGACTGGGAAATGGCCGCACACAAAGTGATCCGTTTCTGGCCGTGTCAAGAAACCAGACACGCCAGAGCACATACACGGAAACTGTCAGAATCATGCTGTTTACGTGGCTTTTCATGCAGTGGTATATACTGTGTGTATGTGTATATATATATGTAATATATATATATATATTAGATGTGATAAATCATGATGATTAATTTGACAGCAGTAATATACATAATCTGAGTTTGATCAGATTCATCAAACAGTATTTCAGCCTCTAAACTCTTGGTGATAAAGCTTTGATATGCATTTTGTTAATCTATGCTGATGTTTGACTTCAAAGGTAACCTAGAAACTTTTTAAAAGCATTTTTGTAAAGGCCACTTTGCTTTGCAAATTATCCTGAGTGTACTTTAACAAGGGCCCATTTTGTATATTTTTTCATCAGCAGAAAAGAGTCTGTCCACGCCTGTCAAATCTCTCTTCCTTTTAACACTGCACGCATACCCTCTCCAGCCTCTCAACCTCTCTCCTAATTGCATTGCTTTTAGCACAGTAAATCTCTCTGTGTCACTGGCTGCACTCTCCGCACATAACGTATTGCCTCCGCGCCGGCACGCCTGGCACTTTCAAAAACTTGCTGCCTTCAAAAATCTCAACTGTAATGACATGATTAATGCTCTTATTAATTAATCGCTAAATGTATGCTAATTGTTTAATTGGTCGCTTGATCTATTTAAGATCATTTATAAATTAAATGAGTTGATTTACCCTGTGTATTGATTGGATCTGACAATGAATTATTTGGCCAGCTACCTGATTTGCAATTTCTCCAATTAATTCACAAAACGGATGTGTGAGGCTACAGAGGCTCAGGGTGAGGTAAGCACCATCCAGGTGATCTACACAGGGCCTGACAAAAACTCTGCTTATTTATGAAACCGAGCAGGTGAGAATAATCCATTAATATTAATGCAGAACTGTAAATTTTCATAAGAGCTGGCTTACGGAGAGCTAATCTTCGAGCATTTGTCATTGTAAATCTAAATGTGCTTCAAAAAATCGGGTTAAAAAAAAGGGAGCTTACCTTTGAAAATCCTCAAGGGGGATAAGAACTGATTTTCACAAAGCTTTGGAATGGTTTAAAATCAGACAAAACACACACACACACACACACACTGAACGCTCTGCGTCTCAAAGTTTTGCCTCAGCAGGAACAAATGTTTCAATTTTCATTGTGATCTCATTTATATTTGTAGTTATAAAGTATAGTAACACAAAACAGAACTTATATTAAATTAGGTCAATGTTAATATAAATTCATTAAAAAAAACATGATGCGTTAAATAATCTAAATCATTATAAATACAAGAAAAATCAACCTATACATATCAAGAATTCCATCATCTTTTAAAGGCCTATTCTATATTTCAGTATCCATCCAAATGTATACAAATATGTGCACTTTACATATGAATATTAGTGAGATTATGGTACAATTTTGCGTTTATGATGCAAGATGAAAGCGATTAACTCTGTTTTGTCAGGTTAATATATTTACATTGCACATACTACTTCAGAATAGGGCTGGGTATTGTTAAAAAATGTTCAATACCAATATCTTGACTCTTTGGGCAACAGCGTAAACTAGTGTTTTTTCACCACAGCCAATCATGCTGCATGCTTATTGGCTCACTGACGTTGACGAAATGAACCCCTTAGGTGTCCAAATTTGTTACAGAACGACAAGACATGTTTTGCTACTCAATAGTATCCAGGCAATTCAGTCGGTGCCTAAAAAGTATCGAACTCGATACCTAGCCCTACTTCAGAATGACCAAGTAAAAAAGAAAATTCTCAAAAATGAGAAAAATGACAAAGTGCCCTGAAACACCTTTAAAAGCTCAGAGCTGTTTGTGCATTATTTCAATATTGGTTTACAAGCCTTTGAGACGATAAATTCAACAGGATTTTGCTGTTGCAGTTTCTCTGGCACCGATTTACGGTGGAGTTTAAAGACATTGTTTGGTGAAGCGTAGGGAACTACTGGGGCCCTCGCTATAAACCTACTTAGAAACGAGCAAATTGAGGAACAGAGATATAGAAAGCCATTTAAGTTCTCCTAAATGCAGGGCAAAATCAGACCAGCTCAGGTCTATTATACTCGCCTGTACTAGTGCAATGAAAGCTGTTCTGGTGGTCTTGTTGCCTTCAGGCCAGACATTCAATGAAATGTATCGCTGCTCCTCACTGTAGGCTAAACACCAAACAGCTCTTCCATAGAGATTGAATGATTTAATGCAATTAACAAAAGGACAACTAACAACTTTGTTTTTAGCAAAGTAAGAGTCATTTAAGCACATGTATTTCTTTAACATCACACATTACTTCACAAGCTAAGATAGCTGTTGTCATCTTTCAGTGGGAGTAGTAGCATACTTGACAAGAATTGTAATATCATTTTAGAAGAGCACCACTGAGGGAATAAATAGAAGAAAAAAAAGAAGAAAAAAACGTCAGTGGAGTAGCTCAAATTCATGTGAAATATAGGGAAACAATAGTGCGAATTAGCTTCACAATAAGTGCAAGTACAACACAAAGGGATTATCCCTGTTACCTGTTATACTTTTTTATACTAGACTTTTAGGGAATATTCTTCAATAAACCATGGGCAGTTAAATGTTATTAACTGTTGATTATTTGAACAATGACAAGACAATTAACAGAATGAAACAACAGGATGGAAATAAAAAGCTATAGTTGGCAACTGCTCAGTGAGGGATTGAGAGTTTGCTTGCATGACAGTTATTGATTTGCCGTCTTTTGAAATATATAATACTTATTTCAGTATGGAATAGGAAGTAATGTTTTAGAGTGAGACGACTCATTAAATCTATCTATGTTTGGCATCTAAAATATGTTTGCCTTTGCCGTGTTGTTTACAAACCAACAATTATGTCACTTCCTGAATGATGATGTCATCAATGATTTGCTTTTGTTATTTAAAGGGATATTATGAAAGAATACATGGGTGAAAGGTACGAAAGGCCTATACATTACTAATTTATTTACAAGAAAACACGGTTTGCATGAAACATTTCAAATAGAACAAGTAAAAAAACAACGACAACAAAAATAAACACCTGCATCCCTAATAAACACACTCTCAGTATCTACCTGCCACATGTAACACATTTCAATCAGATACTTAATTATAGTAATAACAAAAGTCTGAATTCTGGATCTTATGTTTCTCCCTCTTTCAAACTTTTATTTTCTCCACACTTTTTTCAGTCCATATATCTTGTCTGGTGATTATGAGCTCCGTTGCTATTATGGCTTTATCACAATCTTTGAGGCCAACTGGATAACAGCAGCCATTTTGGATTTAGGCTAATGTTTAGCTCATTGGTATTGTGATTCGTGAAAAATGTACAGTATCTCTCAATCTCTTTCTCTCTCATTCTCTTTCCAGAGAAGAACCTCAGGGGATCGTGCACCCCATTTCACTTTTGTAGACTTATTACCTTGCATGCCTACAGACCTGTATGTGATCAGAGCCGAAGTTTCTTGACTGCCTAAACTTGCACATAAATGCTTCTCCAAGGTGTAATTCTGTGACTCTGAAATGGCATGTTGCCTCTAGTTGGTAAAGTAATTCCAGTATCTCTAAGATTAGGCTATGTTGTAGTGACAGTTTGAATAAAAGATATACAGAATGCCATTTACCATACGAAACAAAGCAGTTAACTCCTCCAGCAATCAATGGTTCACACACTGGCCCCAAAGTTTAGTGAGGAACTCACAGCAGTTTTGACATGGTACTAGTGATGCAGTGGTGTCTGAAAAGGTGAGTATATGAATTTATCAAGATGGCAAAGCTTTTTATAGCTTATATGTTAAGTCATACTTCATTGCATGAAATGTGTAGAAATCATAAATTATTTTCGAGTTATTTTGCTTGTATATTGCACTTTAATAAAACCATAGTTAGTTTAGATTATATGACATAGATAGTTATTTAAAAACAATATCCATATAATTTAAGTAATCAATTCAAAAGTGTGGCACCAGTAAGCTTTTTGAAAATAAATTACATTTATTTTGATTTCTATATCAAATAAAAAAATAAAAAATCGGAAAAATAAATAAATCCTAAAAAAATAAATAACATGGTTTCCACAAAAATATTAGGCAGCACTATTGTTTTCAACATTGGTAAGAAATAATTCTTATGTACCAAATCATTAGAATAATTTCTGAAGGATCATGTGACACCGAACTGAGTAATGGCCGTTACCATTTTTAATGGAATTTAAATGGTAAATTACATAACAGGAATGTAATTCCTGTTTTTCCCATTACAGGAATAAGTTACATTTTAAAATATATTCAAATAGAAAATAGTTTTTTTATAATTGTAATATGTAATTTGAATGTAAAAAAATAAATAAAATAAAATAATTATTTTATTTATATAGCCCTAATATGAATAATAGATATAACCTTCACTACAGTATATTTAGGTCATGCTGACAGCTAAAGCTATTGTAATTTGAAATTGGCCTTGGTGATGAAGTGTTAGATGGGTGTGTGGCAAAATCCTAGTTGGTCTCCGTACGGCGTATGGTTGCTCTCAGCTACACTGTTGGTGGTGCTTTCCGAGAGCATCAAAAGAGTCACTGAGAGGGTGGCTGGACGAAATGCTCTCTTACTGGTGGGTGGTGAAGACGATGAGATGGTCTGCACTACTTCCTGTGGCCTTTAAGAGAGCAGGAAGGAAAGGAGGGAGGTGATGAATGGCGATGGGTAGTGCCAGCAGCGAGGACTGCAGGAGAAGCTCATTCAGGCCTGCCTGCCTGTCTGATTTATAGCGCAGGGAGGGCACTGTGTACACCTCACCATTTGCCATTTTGCCCTCTTGCTGTTCTCCTTCACTCCGTCGTCGATGCAGAAAAGGTTAGAGGGCATCGTACTGACACAGGCGTTGCGCACATCTGGCTAAGTGTGGGAGTTCTTTACTTTGATGGGGAAAGCACCAGGGATGTGGCTTAGTAAATACACTCAGTGCCAGAACAACACCTGTCGTAGTTTTGATTCACCGCTCAGCCATCCTTTTTTGTTTTTTAAACTCTATCAAACGCAGTGGATGAGTGACAGAAAGACGGACAGATGGTGAGATATTGTTATAAACAAGAGTTGAAAGGCAGCTGATGTTTGAAGGGCCTCTTCACAATAATCACAGTAAGGGCGAACACAGTAAGTCACAAACATTGGCGCAACAGACCCGGCGTCTACCTGAGTCGTATGATTACTCCACCCCTGAGTCATGCCCTTCTCTGGCTAATTACCACCTGTCACCTCAGCTGCGTTTCTCAAACACTCCTCTTCTTTGATGAGGTTCAAAATATCATCTTTCCGATGAAGAAAAAGCAACGTGTGCACGTGTGTGACTGGTGGGGTAATTATCATGTTTGCGCTGTCAGTGGAGCTGATTAGCCTGACTCATAAAAACATGACCCTCCGGCCCAGCAAAAACAAGGCCACCCATATTTATAACAGGCGAAGGGAGAAAACACCTGAGCGGACTATTAGTCTGTCACAACACACTTTTGCCATCCAACACACACACACACACTTAAACACTTCCACATGGAGCTCAAGTCAGCATTTTATGAGCTCTCGTTAAACGCACCTTGACAACTCAGCAGGCGAGCTTGTTGTCACTCAGTTTGAGTTTGTTTAAATTTGGGGGGAAAAAGCATATTAAATATACTTTTTTTAATTTATTTTTTTTACTTGGTTTTATCTGTTATGTTATTCCTAATCAAATGAATATATCCCTTTTTATCTATCTATCGTTCTATCGTTCTATCCATCTATTGTTCCATCATTCTATTCATCGATCTACTTATATCTTCTTTTGGAGTTAACATAATTGTATCTTTAATAATAATAATAATAATAATAAAACTTGTCATGAAATTAAAATATAAAAATATATTTTATGTTCGCAGTTTATATAGTATCTTTAAAAATTGTGAGCAATAATTTTTTCACTCTTAAGTTTTAATGCTATTTAGATCTTGGGAAACATTCTATAAATGTTCCCTTTTATATACATACTACTCGACTCCACACTTAGATTTTTCATGCAGAAACTGTCATTTTAAGAAGTGAATCAAATAACATCAAACTGAATGAAGAGAGAGGGAGGGGGAGAGAGAGAGAAGGAGAGAGAGAGGGAAAAAGAAGAATAAAATTGGGAGTTTGTTGGCAGCTGAGTGACAGAAACAAACAGTCCAGGCTTGAATAGCGCTGCGTGTTGACTCTGACAGGTAACATGTCACCCAATCGAAGGCAAGCCGTTAATTAAGACTCTCTCTCTCTCTCTCTCTCTCTCTCTCTCTCTCTCTCACACACACACACACACACACACACACACACACACACACACACACACACACACACACACACACACACACACACACACACACACACACACACACACACACACACACACACACACACACACACACACACACACACACACACACTGTTTACACAAAAACAAAGTCAGAGAATTAGCAGAATATTAACTGTTAACAGAGTCAAAGTCACAGTCAAACATGCTAGCAAAAAGAACAAATTCAATCTTTCTGGCATTTTATTAAAGTGTTCTTGTTACAGTGTGATTATACATTTAAGTACTAAGTAATATTAACTATGTACTTGCTATATTAGGGTTGCTAGTAATTATGCATAATTTACTGTATTACTATAGTAACTAAATGTAGCATGTAACAAGAACAGTGTAAAATAAAGTGTCACCAAATGTAAGTCTGGTTATAATGATAATTGTATCAAGTTTCAGCAATAATTAATTTACTATATAACAAAATACTTAAAATTATATTGCTAAGACAGATAATTGTTTTATCTGCTAAAACACATTATTATAACACAATTTCGTGAATTCTTCAGTGATGCACTTAGTTCCCAATGAATAATAATAATATTATTATTATTTCTTCATAAATATCACCAGGCTGTGAGTTGGTATGACCAGTTAAAGTTATATGTCAGAATAGTGACATTTTCTCCAACTTCTACATGGAGTAAATAAGCTGCACCAGGTACACAAATAAATGCCTCAATGAAAGTCATACGTAACATTTAAGCTTCCAAAAATCCAATACCAACGTGAATTGATCTTGCTGCCGTATATTTTTATTGTCCCTATGCACTGTTAGAGACCCTTGTCTTATTAAATCATATTTAAATAATATAATCAATGCTGTTAAAATGTTTTGCGAGGATTTTAAGGCCATGGAGATGATATAAGCATTTGAAACTCTATTAATTTCATCGGTACATGGCGTCATATTTAGATTTAATAGAAAGTTTTTAATGAAGCACGATTGGAAAGAGGATCTTCTACTCCATTACGGTTTGATGGATGGTGGAGAAAGGTTAGCAGACACTCATTAGCACTCTCTTAAATTACCAAAGCAGTAGCCACCCCTCTCTCTCTCTCTCTCTCTCTCTCTCTCATCATTTTGCTCTGCTGAAATAAATATAATCTTGAGGGAAGAGATGCGGTTTTGGGTGTATGTGTAATTAGGACATTTCCACCAGAGGTAAAGTGGCAGTGAATCAGAAAATCTAAATGTAGAAATGAAGATACACTAAACAAAATGTACAGATGTGCTGCCCAAATATCTGATTTTTCACATGTTTTCCTAATGCAAACAATGTCACATGAAAAAAAAATTGAAAATTGACATGAAACGCAGCAAAATTTGGACATGGCGTTTGATGTTGATCCTGCGGTAGGTATAATCCAGGTGGGCGTCCGTCTCCGAGTATGTAAATGTGCTGGTACATTTTGATGTGATATTATCATAATGGCCCCTGCAGGAAAGTCTGCATCTCCATCATCTCACGTGCCATACAGATGATGGAGACCCTGGTGAACTAATATACATATTAAAATAGATGTACATATAAATTATATGGGGGTGTTTTATATTCGGATGAATGATGACACAGAGCTAATGCAATGCCGTTATGAATGAAAGGCAGATGTTGGGCTGGAATATCACATGCATGTAGCATGGAGATGGAAAAAAAGGCATAAATTATAAGTTGTGCTTAAAGCAAGATGTAGAGACATGGCCATGATAACTACGGTTTATGTTTCTCACAGTATACTGTAGAAATGGTCCCTTATTTGCCAGCAAAATAACCTATAATTGAATTAATATAATTAAGAATTGAATTTAAAAAAAAGCTTCAGGATTATCCAAATAGGTGTGATTTAAAGTATAAAAAAAACCCTACAATTCTTAGTAACACTTTACCATAAGGTTTAATTTGTTAACATTAGTTAGTGACCAATGAAACTAACAATGAACAATATTTCTACAGCATTTCGTAATCTTAGTTAGTTAATGTAAGCATTTACAAACACATTTTTAATAAAAGTTGTATCTGTCAACATTATTTCATGCACTGTGAACTAACATGAACATGTTTTTTTTATTAAAGACAATTTGTACGATTTTTTGGATTCAAATATGCAAAAAACGTATTTATTTTATTTTATATATTTCGTTGACTTGTGAACTTACATTATCCCAAATGTTTCCAACAATGTTTAAATCCAGAGAAAGCGGCTATTTTAACCTGTGTAACGGCCCGTGTCATTGCGTCGCCTGTCAATTACGTCATATCAGCAAACAACAAAGACGCTTATGAAATATACGCTTAAAAATATATTATGTGGTTTGCACTTTATTTTACTGCACGTGTACTTACAGTGTACTAACTTGAGATAGTAATATAAGCTAACTACATGGGCTAAGGTTAGGTTAGGGGTAGATTCAGGATTAGTAGTTATTACCCAGTTATTGCAATTACTATAATAATTTTAGAGTACTATGTACATGGGGATCAGGAGGACTGTAAAATAAAGTGCTACCATTATGTGTTCTATTACACAGGTGAGCAACTGTTTGGATACTTTTATCGGCAGAAAACTAATCATTGTTAAATAGCTCAGCGAATAGTCTGTGAATCTCTTGTGCCTCTGAGACAATTCTATTTTGTCAAGTGGCGAACATAGCATAATCAGAAAAAGCTTTATTTGTATTAACAGTAATACAGCATATTCTCCACCATACAATATATATATATATTATTAATTGCATGCCATTTAGCAACACAAGTTATCCAGCTTTTATTAATATGATATTCTAATATCGATCTAGCTTACTGCAATGTTAAACTATAGTGTCTCATAATAATAATAATAATAATAATAATCATACCAGCCACTGAGCAAACGCACAGAGTAACATTAACATAACTTTCAGCACACTCAAACGTATTTATAGTACGATTGTTTTGACCAAGTAAAATAGCCCTGCGTTATTATTAAAAATACAGAGCTAATTTTAAGCATAATTAATACAGATAATACGCCGACAGCATCTTGACAGAAGTAGGAGTAACACGGTCTGGATTGAAAACTGCTCTGGAATGAACTAAGCACACCCTTGTGCACATACCTCCGGCTTAGTACGCCGATCATTACAAAACCCCTCAACTCCCCCCCGACCCTCTGCCACAATCCATTGCCCCTGCAGCCTCCTGTCTGCAGATCATTACAGCTCTGATTATTAGTGACAACAGCGAACGCCCATCACTCAGCCCGCGTGCCATATTGGCAGATGAACAGTACCCTCCGCTCCACACAGCCCCGCTCCTGGACCACAAATCTAGCTGAGAGGGGCCCAGACTGATGATGAGTTCTTTCAGAGGGTATGGCTTGTTGACTTTGAAAGGGGTCAGTGCAAGTGCACCATACGAAACTAACTTGCAAAAACAACCAAGTCTACCTATCAGGGCCGTAGGTAGGGTTTTATAATTACCAATTTGAGGTAGTTAGGGGGATTTGGGGGCATACTCTCCCAAGAAAATGTTGTGCATTCCAAGATGTTTAAAAGCCAAAAAATGGATAAGAAATTGGCTTTAAAACTATGTCAGTGGGCATTAGATTATTTGTCAGTACCTGCTTTCTCCTCTACTCCATCACTCTTCCTTTTTCTCTTCTTATCTTGCCCTGTATCTCTTCCCCTACTAAAGCTGAGTTTTGACTGATAGTCTTTTCATTTTCGTCTGTGTCAGTGAAGAAAGTAAACATAGGGTTAGCCTATATGTTTTATTAACCATTTTCTTAGACAAGTTTACTGAAGGCTATGAACGCTAGCTAAATAAGTTGATCAAATTCATTCACAATATGTACACATTCATTATTAATCTTATGCCTAATATGATGAAAAAGGCTTTGTTAATGTTTCTTGTACCCTCACATTGACAGCTACTAATTATTACATTACATGAATAAAGTAAATATTTTCAATTCAAAATGCAAAAAAGTTATATTAGTTTGACTGATTATTTTTGTAAGTTGTTTAAAATTTCTATCCTAAAACAGCTGTCAAATATGAAATGTTTAGTTTAGCATCTTATCTCGCACTTTATGAGAGTTTACTGAAGTGTCGCGCTGGAATTCGCTCTCATCAGCTTCTGTGAACATAAAGCCCGCCTACTTTGATTTGATTGGTCATCTCAAATATTTTAACATTGACGAGCAGTGACAGACAGACCGCTGAGGCAGCTCAGATGAGAAGATCTTGGTGTTGTGCAATATCCTTGCAGCATTAAAGTAGTGTTAGTACTATATAGGTAATTATTTCATAACATTTATTGTATACACCTCGGAAAAATAACGAGTTCTGGACCTCTGTGACCTCATAGCGGCCATGGTACCTACCTATCTTCGTTAGCGCCATCATTTTACATTGAAGTGTCCATATTACATACCCTGGTAAACCAGAGTTCTCGCGAGAGCACAAGTTGAATTTGCTCAGCGAGTTACTCTGGTGTCGAGCAATGGAGCTCATTAAATATGCCCCTCGATCTGAGCTGCACCAATCACATCGGGTTATCTGATATAGGCGGGCCAGAGGCGAGCTAAACAGATGACAACAGCGCTGTGACGTCGAAGTCATCAGTAAACATTACAAGATGCCTATGGATGAATATCAGTGGTTTGAAACGGCTTTGGCCGCAACAATGAACGAGTTAGACTTGGCTTTTTCCCAAAAGAGGAACAGAAGACGCCCCTCGAATCGTTCCTTTGCAAGAAGGGTGTTTTTGCTGTTTTGCCGACCTGAAGAGTCTAGTCTACCAGTTAGCTCGCTGGTAGCTAAGCGTATGGGGTTTATTGTTGTGATTGGTTGTAGTGTTATCCAATTGCGTGCTGTGAGATTTTCAAATGCATGCTTGGTGCCGCCCCTCGAGCTGGGCGAGTTTCATTGACCGACACCAGACCATTAATCTTTTAGATTTAGGTCTGGATTTCCAGGCTACATATTACACACATTACATTTAAATATAATTAATTCCAATAGGACTGATACCTCTTTCCCCGCCACTGACAGAGGCTGCGTCCCAAATCACATACTCTCTTGAGTAGGTACTTATTCTGAATAATTACTTCACAACCGCTAAAATATATAGTATAAATGTGTGTAGTATGAATGTAATCCGGACGTTCTACATTCGCCATGTTGTCATTATCATGTGACCTTACAGCGTCAGTTGCGTCGCATCACTGTCGTTCACAAATCCTCTCCCGTGGCCTCATGTGATAGTAAAGTGTCCATCATATGCACACTTCAGAATCTCGCCGGAAGAAGTAGGTCATCTGGGTACTTTTTGTCTGTGAATTCAGACATACTGTTTTTTCACATACTGTTCTTCACCTATTATATAGTAGGGAAGTATGTAATTTCGGATGCAGCCAGTCATACATTTCCGTCATTTGTGAGACAACGCTTGGCCGCCATTGACAGAAATTTCAGAATAAAAAATAAATAAAAAATAAAACTTATTGGTGGGTTTATTTAGTGACTTTATCTCCGTTAGGTTATTACGCCAGTAGGTGGAGACATCAAGTGACTGTCTTTATGAGTGAATCATTAAAATATTCATTCACATGATTCATTCTAAAAAACTGATTCATTTGGGAATAAAAGTAGTGACTTTCTTTATGATTACGTAAGTCATTAAATCATTGACCCAACCAATTCATTCAAAAATACATTTTAATTCAGTTACGAAACTATTGACTGTTTTTATGAATCACTGAATCAGTGATTACTTCATGACCGCTAAAATAAAATCACTGAATCAGTGGCTTCAGGTCTGTTGTTTTTTCTTGTTAAATAAAATCAAACATAAACTAGTCAAAATTATTGTAATCGTTTGGTGATTTCAATGTGCCTCTTTATTTAGATTACAATAATGGTAATGCAGTCCTTTTTTATTGCATTTTTTTTTTTTTTTTTATTTTACTGCCTATTAACAGAGTAAGTAGCTGATATGAAGTACTTATGAACTACACATACTAGGAATGTGATTATTATGAACACATTGTGGACCCAAATGCTTCAGTAATTAATCATAGTAATATTCATACTGTAATGTAAAGTGTTACCTATTACTCAGCATTGTGATCATATTCAGGCAGTTTATTATCTTTTCATTTATTAGCCAACAGTAAAATCCTCAAAGCAAGGTATAAGTGAAAAAAAAAAAAACTTCAGTTCATAAATTTGCATAAAGCAACAGTAATAAATTATTTTCTCATGCTTATCCAAATGGGCAACGCAAAAGAAGCTTAATAATAATTATTTATTCATGCAACATGGTCCCCACTGAATGTGGTCATTTTTTAACGTATGTGTTTATTCTTTTTTAATAATGCTGGCGAAACAAAATAGTCTCCCCTCTGCCACTGGCCCGTAAATAATGATAAATCAAATGTTTCATCTCACTGGAACGCCAAATAAGCAAATAATGCAATTTTATCAATTAGGCTTTTGTCTTAATTGTTGACTTCACTTAGTGTGCGAGCAGCAGCAAGGCAGAGCGCTGTGCCATTTTTCAATTAAAAGGTCCAGATGTTTTCGGAGGCATCAGTAGGCACCAGCAGTTATGAGAAATGCTTCATCTGCATTGTAATAATCACTACAATATCAGCTCCGGGCAGCATTTACATACTCATGTTTTATTCCGGCCCTCTTTTCTAATGTAGCGCTTAATTATAGTCAGCATCCCACAATGGCAGGCCTCTGGAGCACCCAAATTTATTTACTCTGTAATATGGAGAGGCACCGGTCTCTTTCCCAGTAAAGCTGTAATGTGCCACTTTCACAGAACGGAGGTTAATGGCAAAAAAAAACATATGAAATGGCATCAGTTTCACTGTAGGGAGGAAATAAGAGCTTGGAAAAGAAGAAGTGAAATGTGGGACTGGTCTATTTTTTGGCATTTGGTTAAAGTTCACAAAAAAATTGGTTTGTTTGACTCACAGATCAAAATTTGAGTCAATGAATTGTGTTGGCATTTCAAGCCTTTCCTCAAGAATGGGGCACAGGCCCCCGATATTTTGATACTCTCTCTCTCAATTTCTTTTTTGATACTGTTATGTATATGGCCATAAATAGTCTACCTGCAGTCATTCACAAGTTTCACATGCAATAAAGAGCTGATTCATCACATGCGCTTTTTTTGTTTTCTGTCTTTTAAAGTATCCCTTACTCTTTGGGAGTGGGAAAAAAAACTACAAATGATTCAGTGCGTGAGTGATCTGTCCGGATGAATTAAACTGACTTTTGAACAATTTCTGAATTTTTTGCAAAGCCGTTTGACCAGTTAGATCAAATTATTGGTTCATTTGTGTATCTGCCATCTCTGATTCTGAGTGGATAGACAACATGCATGACACGAGTGCTGCAATATAATCAGGGTTGGCATATACGTAATCTACATCATCAGATGAGTATATGTCAGTAATATTTTACCACAGCACGCCAATATTTCACTGGGGCTCATGCCCCAATAAAGGGGTCTAGTGACGCTTCTGGAGAGTTGAATTTGAGAACTAAATCAGTCCTATTTGAGAATGAATCAGACTGATTCACTGAAAAGATTTGTCTTAAAAGAATGATTAGAACTGCACATTGCTTATGGAAGTGAATCAATCAAAACGAACTTTAGGACAATAACTTTATTCTAGGGCTGCTTTAAAGCCAAACAAGTCTCTGTTACTGTCATTTCCTATTATCACTGTAAAGCTGCTTTGAAACAATCTACATTGTTAAAAGTGCTATATAAATGAAGGTGACTTGACTTGATCTCATGCTCAAGTATGTCAACATTTTCATTCAATAGCAAATACATTTTTGGTCTATTCCTCAAACAAAACTACTGAAAGTATTCAGATGACTCGGAATGTAGTGCACAAGTCTTATGAAGTTTTCTTTCTTTCTAATTTTGGCCCAGTCCACATTTTCTTTTTTTACTGAAAACTATTGAAGTCTATTGAAAAGTGAGACCAGCATGTTATTCAGAAATCAGAAGACATGAATCAAAGAAAGAATGAATTAATGTTGGTAACACTGTACAATAAGGTCACATTATTAACATTATTAACCTGAATTGTTAACTAATGTTAACAAATGGAACCTTACAGTAACATTGTAGCAGAATTTGTATTATAGGTGAACTATGTCCTTTCCTTTAAAAAATATATAAATAAAAATGACAGAATATTTATTTTTAGGTTAACTATTACTTTAAGACTGGCTACACCATTATGTTCTTGAGCACCGAGCTCTTCCAGTTGTGAAGGGCAGGTCATATTCCTTCTTCCATGTCTCCATGTGTTCATTAGAGAGAAAAAGTGAATGAGGGCAAAAGAGGAACATTACAATTGGGCAAGATGCATTCATGCTCAGATAGAAAGAGCTATTCTCTCTTTCTCTCTCTCTGTCTGTGTGTGTGTGGTGAGCATGCAAGCAAGAGTAAGAAAGAGAGAGTTGTAATCCACTTTCTGTTCTCGCTGCAGAAGGCAATCAAATGTGCTGCTCATGTGTAAAGACACTTATCTGCTCGGGGAGTATTTCAACATCATATTTCCACAGGAAGTGAGTATCAGCCTTGACAGGCGATTGCCTCTGTTCTCTCATATGTCTCTATAGACAGCACCTCAGAAGGAGACACAACAGAGCGAGAACAGAGGGAGGGGGAAAAAGTGTGACATTTTCTCAAAGAAAGGCCTTTTACAACAATCATATAAAAGTTATCGATATCCTCAGGAGTGTCAGAGCCGTGCACGTGAGGCGCAGTCGTCACGGGGGTGATCGCCTGGTGATAAAGATGGAAATTTTAATCAGGCCCGCTCATCTTCCCTGTGTGCGGCACCCTAGTTCTGCAGCTTGCTCAAGGCGCTTTTTATCATTTCTTTGTAAAACGATTTCTCTTCATCATTTTCAGAGCAGGTAATATACCCCTTGCTACTGCTTCGAGCTAGACAGACTTAATGTGTTCTTAAATTCACAAACAAATAGCTTATTTTGTGATTGTTTCGCCGCTCGCGTCATTCTGTTCAGCTGGTGCGCTGCATCTGCATCTTGGAGTCGATTTCAGTAAAGAGGGTATTTCGCTTGCTCCACTCCTGTCCTATTCTTCAATCTTCTTCAAATCAGGTAAATGCCACCGCTGGAGTATTACTGGCGCGGGCGCGGGAGGAAAAAAGTGTGTCAATTTCAATACCACCCAGATAAAACAAGCTCAGCTCGGCTTCCCACCAAGCAAGAGAGATGCTAATCAAATTCACACAGTCTGAATTTTTTATAGCTTTAAAGGATTGTCAAGGCTAATGGCGCCTCCTCCTCTGAACGTCGTCTGGCAGTAAATCAGTGCGCGCGGGCCTCTTCCCCAAAAACAATGACTAATACCGCACTCTGTCTCTCCAAACGCCGGACTGGTGTGAAAAATCTGGGCGAAGTGGCCCTCCTGACACTGATGCATCGCAGACGCAGCCACAGCTGCATTCATCATGTCCAATGCTAAATTAATCTTGATAGGCTGGAAACCAAATTACATTAGTCCTCTGTTTCACACACTGCTCTCGTGAAGGGAGCTGAACAAATATTTATGGTTAATTACTGTTTTTAAGATAATTAGAGACAGGTTGTGCGACGTTGAACACGGAAATCTGAGATATGAATTTAAGAGATCAGGTTGGGAAAGATGAAACTTTGGCTAAACTTTAAAATATATTAGGCTGAATGCTATTTAACAACAACTACAACAACAATAGATAAAGCTATTAATTCATTCCTATAGCACATACCAGGATGCATATGGACAATTGTAGGCATTTAATTTAATTCAAATTATTGTAATATTGCACACCA
>NW_028117868.1:0-12500 GCF_965113295.1 Leuciscus leuciscus
AGTTACGCACTGCAAACGCAGCATATGTGAAAGCACTATAGCGAGTGCTGCTCCTGCACCGCATATGCACTGCACACAGAGTATGGGCCCTATCTTGCACCCAGCGCAATTGGCTTTGTACACCGACGCATGTATCATTCCTATTTTGCACCCGCGCACAGCGGACTTTTCCCTCCACAGACGCACGTCGGTTAACTAAGAAATACACTTGCGCTCCCGGGGGCGGTTCAGCGCAAAGAGGCGGCGTGTTCCGGCGCAAACGTTCCCTCATGCTATTTTGCACGTTTAGAAAACAATTCCGCCACTAACTGAAAAAATCTAGTTTAAAGTCAGTGGCGCGTTGCACATGTTATTCTTATGCTATTTTAAGGGCGCATGCTTGGCCATAATCAATGTAGCGTGTGCACAACGCACATACACTTTGATTCTCTCACACAGAAGCAGCCGTTTTCATTTTTGCAAATCATACATTACGATAGATAGATAGATATAGATAGATAGATAGATAGATAAATAGATAGATAGATAAATTATAAAAGCATACTTCTAGTTTACACATTTACCCAAATTATCATACGCCTGTTTAATCGAAGTTAATTTGGGTGTGTTTCTCCATCCCCAATGTCACTTCTCTGTGTTTTACGGCCCTGACGAGAACGTCGGTCTCCTCGGCTGTGAATCGCTGCTGGCGCGCGTCTGGCAAATCCACCGTTATAATAGGAATCCGCTATAGAATAAGCGCGTCTGCTCTTAAAGGGAATGTGAGATGACGCTCTGATTGGTTTATTTCACGTTACGCCCAAACCACACCTATGAGTAATGAAGCTACTGCAGACCAACACATTTTAGATTTGCGTTGAGCGCAAGAGTAATTTATCCCGCCGGTATAATAGCAACAGCGCCCAAGACCCGGCCACAAAGTTACTTGCGTTTCGCGCTTGATACTTGCGTTTCAGATCGTTAAAATCGGGCCCTATGTGTGAAACGGGCGTCAGACTTAACTTTGTTTGTTGTCGTTTACGCTAACTCACCGCAGCTGCATCTTCTAAATAATGCCGCGAGTGGGGCTTGAGGAAGTGACGTCGTCTGCGCAGTGCGCCCTGATGCAGCCCCTGAAGTGAGACACGGGAAACAGAAATACTGCAAAATAATAATAATAATAATAATAATGTGACTAAACGAGACGAAATAGCGTCATAACATTTCATCTCGTTTTGGTCAACGAAAATGAAGAGACATTTTAACATAGTTTTTATTTTGTAAAACCACATTTAGTCTCGTTTTTATTCGTCAACAATATTGCATTATACATTTAATTATAGTTATTGTCACATGACCAGCATTTACGTTGCGTCTCGTTTTCGTCACGTGGTTCGTTGACGACAATATTTAGTTATAATTTTTGTTGACGAAAGAAATACTAGTAATCCGATATCGGATTTGACTCAAAAGACAATGTGATTCATCATTCCTTCCAATTAACCACCTTATCTTTGTATAGTAAAATAGTATGTTCAACAACATGAATAACGACGTAGCTGACCAGAGTTCGTGAATCAAATGATTCAGTTTAAAGAGTTGTTCAGACTTCTCTCGATCAGTTGAAGTCTCTCCATTTCAGATGTAAAAATAAATAAATTTATTTCACAAATTAAAAGTCCTGTGAGTCCGAAAAACAAAAGAAAATTGTAATTATCCTACCAGTTGATGGTTTCAAATTATGGTTCAAAGTGGAAACCGGTCCATGGGCACTGGTCAGCTAGCCATTTGTGCATATTTAATTGTATTCAATAGGCAGGCGATTCACCTCCACAGGATTATTTATGGCACAAAACAGGATCTCACTTGCCGATCACGTTCACATAGGAAAAAAAACAGAGAACAAGAAAACGCAGCCTTGGAAAACACAAGGCAAACGTACAATAATTCATTTCTGATTCAACATTTCAGTAACAAATCATATACATGCGCAGTTCAAATGACACATTAATCGAACTTTTCGACAGTTACTTAACACAGACACTCATTAATCACTCAATGGGTCTCATTCATGAAATCGTAAATATACGAGTAAATATGTGAGTGATTTGCGCGTAAAGGCGACATTCCCGAAAATTCTTCTCCTGATTCAGAAATACTTCGTAAACGTCAGATGTGATAGTGAAATGTGTGTGTGTGTGTGTGTGTGTGTGTGTGTGTGTGTGTGTGTGTGTGTGTGTGTGTGTGTGTGTGTGTGTGTGTGTGTGTGTGTGTGTGTTAATGAATTCCAATCAGTTGTAAATGGGACGCGTGTGCACGCTCATTCTCTAAATTACCATAAATCCCGCCCATTAAAACCGACTGAAAACTATAGGCTATATGGGCATCATATTATGACACCAAACGAAGGATTTCAACTTGTCTTCTCAAAAACGAATGAAGAAGAGAAATTTCTCAGATGCAGAAATTGAAGTTTATTATCAGAAGTTCATTCAAAACGCCACATTTTGTTTTCAAGCGTACATAGTGGCGTATCAGGCCTAAAAAAAAGGAAGCTTGGCAGCATAGATGCAGTTAATGGAGTTTCATCTGTTAATCGAACAGTCCCAGAAGTGAAAAGAAAATGGTTTGACATGAAGCTTGACTGCATTATTTGTGACTTGCGGACTTGTAAAAGAATAAACAGCTTGAATAAAAAAATTCAATAAAAAAAACTTGCAGACTTTTGTTCCGTTTGCAGATGGCTCTCGTAATTACTGGCTGTCGTAATAAAAGTAAAAAGAAAAACCGTATGTAATTACTATATATAATATTTGGTAACACTTTACAATACGGGTGCACTAATAACCATTAATTCATGCTTAACTAATGCACAGATAATCATGTGTTAATGTATGACTCATGAAGAACTAAACCATTAATTAATGATTACTGCATCATGAAGATTCTAAATGATTAATATAAAGTAATATATGAATTGTTATTAATTAAATGTGTCATAATGTATTAATTCATTAATAACTTATTTTATTAACTAAAAGTCTAAATCAATGCGTTACTAACCACAATTGGTCAAGGCAATGTACTTCAACTTCCAGTTGTCTGCTTTAATTAATCATTAACTAATGATTTGCAAATGCATCATTATGTTATGACTTTACTTGTTGAGGCACATGACTATTAACTAATTGTTAAGTAATATGCCATTTTGGTTTTGACATCCACACTAAGCCATGGATTTCAATTTCCAACCATGTACAACCAAGATTTCACTGAGTCCGATGAACTTTGTTGTTCATGGCACAGGACTATGTCAGGTTAACATACACTGAGAACATGCGGTCGAGCGCTGCTAGTTCATAACACTGTGTCTAGACTGGACAAAGACAATAGAACGTCCATTATAGTCAGTGATACTACACTGGATGCGGCGCGACACTACACGACAAAACCCAGTCAGTAAACCGATGCCACACTCTATTACTGACGTACTCAGAGCTCTTGTGTTAGTTCTGTTACGAAGGACTAATGGACTTGCGATGGTCTGTCATGTCCAGGTGTAGACAGCTGGTCCCGTCCAGTGTAAACACAGTATAACAGCTTCAGGAGTTCAGATTCTGGTGTGCTGATATTTGTGTGCAGCCCAACTCACCCCATCCTTCAAACACGTTCACCGACATTACATTCACTGCATGTGCAAACTGTCAAAACCCATAAATGGCATATTACTTAACAATTAGTTAATAGTCATGTGCCTCAACAAGTAAAGTCATAACATAATGATGCATTTGCAAATCATTAGTTATGATTAATTAAAGCAGACAACTGGAAGTTGAAGTACATTGCTTTGACCAACTGTGGTAATTAACGCATTCATTTACACTTTTAGTTAATAAAATAAGTTATTAATTAATTAATACATTGACACATTTAATTAATAACAATTCATATATTACTTAATCTATTAATCATTTAGAATCTTTATTAGTTGCTGATGCAGTAATCATTAATTAATGGTTTAGTTCTTCATGAGTCATACATTAACACATGATTATCTGTGCATTAGTTAAATATGAATTAATGCAGATTAGTGCACCCGTATTGTAAAGTGTTACCTAATATTTTTTCAAAATGCTGTGTAAATATGTACACGATTAAGGTGAATTAAAATGCAGCCTTATTAATGAGCAAAACGTTCGGATGTTAAACGCACTATTTACGCGTGGCTGGAGCAAGTGTAGATCTCTTTCGTACCAACTAACGTTTGGAAAATACGAACATTTTAATGAATCCGAAAATTTACGTCAGAACCACTTTACACACGATTTACACAAAAATTCGTTCTGCTCGTGTTTCATGAATAAGACCCATTGTCTCAACTCATGACACAATGATCATTGTTATATGTGATAGCTTTAGCCTACGGCTAATTAGTTCAGCTCGCGCTGTGCGGCCTACACTCAGCTCATATCAAATCATTTCTGAAATTGACATATCTTTCATAAGATAACATATGATAAAAAAATGTCACTCACCAAAACGAGATTGCATCACATATTCAATAAAAAAAAGACTATTCAATAAAGATTACCGCTCTGGGATCCACTAAATCTTTACTCCGATTTCCACTTCACCTCTCTCTGACGACAACACTCCAGGCTGAAGCATCCAAAGTTTACAAGTGCACACAATCACAGTTCTCGATAGATTATGATTATCATTTAGTGCAAGGAGTTTCTGGAGAAATGCTCCGTGTCTCATTTGATCTGTTCTCATCTGATTCTCTGTTTATGCTGACAGCGGCAGCGCCTGCGCGACCTGTGGGCGGGCCTTATGAATATGCCGCTTCTGTTGGCTCTCAGGGGTGTCAGTCACAGCAGCACAATCAGTGATTGGATGAATCGTGTGTTATTGCCCAGTGGTGTAATCGAGTGCATCAAGTAAAGAAAAAAAAAAAGAACTGATTGAAAAATATAATTTGTCCAGAACAGATCGACACGACTCAATTTAAACTGTTATAGAAGAGCTAATATACTAAGAATGCACTGGTCTCTCAAGGATTGTCTCTCTGCTTTATTTTATAAGAAATATCTCTGTGTCTAAAGTTCCTAATGTCCTGTACTCTCAACTTTTGTATAATAGTACTAGTCATAATTTTTACACCAGGCATGAATAAAAGCAGTAAAATACCACTTATTGGCTTAATGACATGTTATATAATTTTTACCTTTTTGACTGTTATAGAGGCAAATTTTGTCTGATCTGTCTGAAATGTTTCATGCTTATTAAGAGTCATGAACATTATTATATGAAAATTATTTCATTTTGATCAAATTATTTCCTATGGAATTTTTCATAGGAAAAGACCATTCACAGCCAATACAGGCAATTTACCATAGGAAATATATGGTTTTAAAGTGTTTTAACAGTTATAGCGCCACCTTTGGTCCGATCTCCATACAAATTTCCAGGCTTCTTTAGCATGTTATGACAAATATGCGCATACATTTTTGTGAAGTTCTGTGTTTTCGTTTAGGTTTTATAGGCTTTTGAGTGCATTTTGCCACGCCCATTTTCTTTATGACCCAATATACCCATGCGAAAAATGCAAAAGTTCAACTTTTTTTTGATAATTATTGACCTAGAGAGTCCATAGAATTGTCCTAGACTGGTTTGGTTCTGATCGGGCGAAAAACCAGGGACTAGTTCGCAAAAGTAGGTTTTTAACATAATTACGAATATTTAATGAACGGTTTGATTGAGAGCAATGGTTCTTGAGGCAAAGTTGTTCAACAAGAGGAGATCTATCAAATGGTATGCATTTTGTGACAATAAGTGTAACACCACGTGATTACAGAGCCATTAAACTCGTTAGCGCCAACTAGTGGCCGATTTCTTTCAAAATTCTTACAGACCTCTAGGGCCATGAGTCGAACATGCCTACCGAGTTTTGTTCCGATCAGCCTCCGTAAACCTTGTCTAATAGGTGCTCAAATTTCATTGGCCGATGGCGGCCATGTTTTTTGAGATACGCCAATGTCCTCATAGACATACATGGCACCTTGGACCAAGACACTGCATACCAATTTTCAAGTCAATCGGACTAACGGTCAGGTCGTCATAGCCCTTTTCATGTTTTTTTCATGTTATAGCGCCACCTAGTGTTCAATCGTCGCGATTTTTTTACTGTGACCCAAGATTGAACTCCTACACATGTGGACCGAGTTTGGTGAAGATACCTCATTTACATCTTGAGTTGTAGCCCATTTAGTAAAATAGGCTCCTCCCACAACAATAGTTTTGCGCCCCCTAGCGACCGAGAATCGAAATTTCAACTTTTTTTCGATAATTATTGATATTCAGACTCCAGAGAACATTTCTGCACTGGTTTGGTTCCGATCGAACGAAAAACCTAGGACTAGTTCGCAAAAGTAGGTTTTTGACAAAATTCAAAATGGCGGAAAAATTTGCATACCGGAAATGAAATCGGAGATATACGTTTTGTTCTTCAGTGTTCCAGCTTTCCAATGATATAAGACACTTGAGTCTACGACATATGGTCTAGGAGTTATGAGCAGTTTCGCGCTTTTGGTTGCTATAGCGCCACCTATGGGCCAATCGGGGTCATACTCTCTGAACCTCTCCTCGATTTTTGTACTACCATTTGGCAAAGTTTCACATTTCCAGCACTTACGGTTTAGGCTGCACGATGCGTTTTACGGCAGAAGAAAAATAATAATAAAAATCAGGACAATTACAATAGGGTTTCAGCACTTCGTGCTTGAACCCCTAATAATAAAAATCAGTACAATTACAATAGGGTTTCAGCACTTCGTGCTTGAACCCCTAATAATAATAATTATATTTTCCTACTAAACACTTATAGTTAAAACCTTCCAGTCATACTCTATTAAACAGACTACATTTCTGCTTAAATTAATTATTGGTTATTTCATCAAAGCTGAATAAATAGCAATCAATCAGAACAGCCTCTAATTAGTTTATTAATTAATCGATCGACTGTAAATAGTGGAATAACTTAAACTTTAACAGCAGTTCAACAACACACAAATAAAGGATTACTTATGATATATTAATTTATATTGACATTTTATTAGATCAATTAACTTATTGATTATATTTTTTATTTATTTAGATATTATTAAGACATGTTCATTATTAATTACTTAGCACTTTATTTTAATACTATTTTTTATTTGTTATATTGTATATTTCTTTTTCTTGTCATTGTAATGTGTATATAATGCTTTGGTAAAATTGTATGTAAACACAATCATGCCAATAAAGTAAATTAAAGGAACCGATTAAGAGCGTTTCAGGTTCAGACTCCATCAAATATTCATCAGTAAACGCATTCATGTCCTTATAGATTATGAAGTGCATGAGAGGAATCTTCATACAGTGAAATATGATTGTCTGTATAGTAGCATCTGATGGTATATTTTACGTTTCTTTCAATGCTAAAATGTGCAAATCGTAATGAAATGTCCTGAAGAGCTGAGATGATTCTCATGTGAAGAACATGAGGAGAGTTCATGAGGAAGATCACTGATGACACGAGCCTGACCTCTGCTGGACAGAAGCATGAACTGCGTTTACTGTAGCGCCACCTGCTGGAGACACATCAGATTACTGAACCTTCAATATCTGATGAGCTCGAGATGATGAACATGATCTGATAAACCTGTCAGTCTCCTCCAGTGCTTCTGTCTCTGATTCACAGTTTAGACTGTTTTATAAAGTAAAAGTCTTTTTGTTTAATTGTACAAATGTCCTTCAGCTCGAGTCTTTATGATCTGAAATCTGCTCTGATTTTTATCAAGTAAACATGAGAATAACTTTGATATTGTTAGTAATATTTCAGCTGGACTGAAGCAGGTTTACTTGATTATCCATCATAATTTATTATAAAAATCATGAGTATCAAATATGATCCTCAGGCTTTTGAGGAAGGTTTATTTGTTCAGCATTGTGTTGTAAAACTACAGATCATAAACTAAGCATTTAAATATCATCTTACTAAGACATATTATTGGCAGATATTTATATTTATATGCATTTCATGTCAATATCTGCTATACTGTTATAAACATCTCATTGATCTGCTATAAAGCATATTTTTGCTCTGAGTCTGAATAAAATAAAATAAAATAAAAATGTCCTCCATATTCTCACTATTTGAGACTATATGAGCCATAAAAGCCTGATGGATCAAATATGATCCTCAACATCAAACATGCAAACTTTTATATTTTGTCTAAAGGTTCAATAAACTGATTATTTGACACGTCAGGCTTTACAGGGTTAAAGTTAAACACAGAATACAGACATCTGAATGATTTACACAAAATTACAATTTAATTCACTATGGCTGTTGATGGGCTTCATATTGATATTAATTCATCATCAAACATCATCTACTGATGCATGTAAACGCAAAAGAGGAATAAATAACTCAATGCATCACATAGTTTATAAAAGGTTTTATTTGTTTATTTGGCAGCTAAATTGAAATGCATCAGATTGTATAACATGGTGTGTGTGAGAGACACTGTCCCAAAGAGAAACATCCGGTAACACTTTCAGCTTCTGATATAAATAAAAATAAAAATAAGAGTTACATGTAAGCAGTTATTTCTGACAACAACACGTGTGTAGATCTGAACGCAGACGATTCCCGTTCCCAACATCAGCTGGGATCTGGGAAGTTCATCCTGAAACCAGGGAATGAAGCAGATGGAAAACCTTCAGAACCCGAACCAGCGATCGCTCATCCACACACACACACACACACACACACACACACACACACACACACACACACACACACACACACACACACACACACTTAAAGCAACACGAGGAAGAGCGGACGTCCTGTGGTGTGTGTGTCGTCTCGTTCTGAAACTCTCCCTGAAGGGACGCTTCACACGCCGAGGCAAACACACACGGGACTGAAGGCACGTTTCTTCAGGAGCGACACTCGTCTTCATCAGTGAGAACATCACTCACAAATCTGGCCTTTCTTTAACAAAAATGACCTTTAACAAGAAGCAACAATAACATAAAAACAACTACATATTTAAATCTGCGCTAAACTACTGTATCAAAAGGCCAATAGTCGGTATATTGCAACTCTCTCCACTATCATCATCATCATCATCATCATCATCATCATGCATACAATGTCACTTCCTGTCAACGGCCGCCTGATTGGCTGACTGGGTCATGTGACACACTGGCATCTCGGAGGGCACAAAACGGGCGTCTCTGAAGGGAAGACGTGACGCTGGAGAGAGAACGACCCGCGCCGACGGGATGAGCATTTATGGAATATACATTATAGAAATGCCAAATGCATCATATTTCATACGCAGCAGGAATACAGATATTACAGAAATACCATTGCAAAAGGGAACTAGTTCGGGATTTAAGGAGCACAAGATTATATGATCTGAAATAACAAATGCATCATATATTACTGTATATCATCCAGAAATGCCAAATGCATATGAAGAAATATATGTGGAATATGTGTTATAAATGCACTAGTTTGGAATCTAAACAGAGAAAAGAAATGCATTTCGCTGATAATATGGAACTTGGTTTATAGAAATGCCAAAAGCATCATTTATAAGTGAAACATAATCATAAGCAGAATGAGTCTTTCGTAGTTTCTCTCTCCAGCTGTTGACTTCCGGTTAGAAGCGTTTCTCTGGAATAAACCCGAACACGGCAAAATCCGACCCGATATTCCCCGCCGGGACGGACGAGCACAGACTGAATCATGGGAATCTTTTCTTACTTAGTGTTTTTATCTGGTTTCCAGTGCAAATATCTACAAATTCTTGAATCAAGATGCATTTACAAGATGAGTAAAATGACATAAGATATTAAGTCTTGTTTTCCGGGGAAATAAATAAAAATCAAGTGAGTTTATGCTCAAAACAAGCAAAATTAACATTATTTTTCTGACCACATTGGCAGATACTTTTGCTTGTTTTAAGCATAAACTCACTTGATTTTTATTTATTTCCCCAGAAAACAAGACTAAATATCTTATGTCATTATACTACTTTAGTAAATGCATCTTGATTTAAGAAATGTTTGATATTTGGACTGGAAACAGGACAAAAATACTGAGTATGAAAAGCACTTTTTACAGTGCAGGAGGCGTTCGAGAGAGTCACCGTTTGGCAGCGATTCTGATTCATTGACTCATTGATTCATTGACTCATTGATTCATTGATTCAGCGACTCATTGATTCAGCGACTCATTGATTCAGCGACTCATTGATTCAGCGACTCATTGATTCAGCGACTCATTGATTCAGCGACTCATTGATTCAGCGACTCATTGATTCAGCGACTCATTGATTCAGCGACTCATTGATTCAGCGACTCATTGATTCAGCGACTCAGTGATTCAGCGACTCAGTGATTTAGTGACTCATTGATTCAGCGACTCAGTGACTCATTGATTCAGCGACTCATTGATTCAGCGACTCAGTGAGTCGAGTGAATCAACTCTCTCCTGGTGGATCTCCCACAACATTCCCACGACGTGATTCCAGTTCTGCGAGCGTCGTCACACGACGGAGCGTTTGCATATTCGTTTGCGTGTGTGCTCGTTTACGGCTACAGGGGGGGATTGTTTTCCTCTCGGTAAAGTGCTATAAGAGACGCCGCAGCCGAACACAAGGAATCCTTCGCTTCTAAACACCAATGATTGTGAATTCAGATTTCTAGAATACAGAATAAAATTAAGGCAAACAACATCTGAGAAATGAACTGAAACTACACTAGTAATCTAGAGCTACTCTAGAACCCTCTCAGATCTGGGAAGCAAAGGCTTCTGGTCCGGATGATGGGAATTAACAGGTTCATCCCAGTCCAGGACACACACACACTATCTGTGGACCGACCGTATTGTAATATTAAAAATAGTGCAATTTTAGACATTTATATAAATAACTCTAAAATCGTGCTTTTAAGTTTGCTTTTTTTAAGCTTTCCATATACATGTATATATATTCATATAGTAGCCTATATACACACACACATACACACACACACACAGAGTAACGCGTGAACCTGCGTATTGTTGTTGGCAAACGCTCTCTCTGACAGCAAACACACACACACACACATCAGAATAAATCTTGATATTGTGCATCTAATGCGAAACTAGTGATGCGTGATGAAGCGTCTTTACAGAAGAAGAACTGAAGACGAGAACAAACCCTGAAAGGAAAAGAGTGTTTCTACGCTGCAAAACATGATCTTTCTCAGTTCATCATTGTGATTTCCAGCAGAAACATCTAAACTTTCTGAAATCAAGTCTTTAAGTGAGTTTGTGCTCAAAACACCAACTAACATCTGCCACTGGAGTCGGAGAAATAATCGTTTTCCCTTTGAATTCCTCATTTCTCAGACTCCGTTAGCAGACATTTGCTCCCGTTTTAAACTCAAACTCGGCAGCGATTCTGATTCAGTGACTCATTGATTCAGCGACTCAGTGACTCATTGATTCAGCGACTCAGTGACTCATTGATTCAGTGATTCAGTGACTCATTGATTCAGCGACTCATTGATTTATTTTATCTGATTTATTTTCAGGCGTAATATCTTCACTCACTGTTCTTCTTCTCCAGTAAATGTGTCTTGATTTGAGAGCGTTTAGATATTAGTGCTGGAAAACGAGGCAGAATCATCATGGCGTACGGATTGTTCTCCGTCACTAGAGGAATAATCCTGCGAGGAGCTGAAAAAGGAAATGTGTTCATGTGTCGTCAGAAAAGCTAAGAGCATTGAGGACACATAACATGTATATATATATATGTGTGTAAAGGTCTGAGTGAAAAGGCAAGACAGGAGTGAATCCGTGAGCTCTCGTGAGTCTCTTGTGCAACTGCCCGGTTTCCACGATCGCTGACGTCATCAGACCTGCTGTGTATAATATGCAATATATATATATATAGAGAGAGAGAGAGTTTGTCTCGTCTAAAGGAAAAGGCCGACCGGAGATGAGTCTGTTTTCCTCCGATTCTCCACCCGGACGAACGGGAATCTGGATCGCTGACGTCATCAGACCTGCTGTGCGTTGAGTTTGTCTGTATTGCGCGTGTCCGTCCGGCTGATCTGAATGAGCTGAGTGTGTGTGTGTGCGTGCGAGCCCGGGTGGTAGCAGTGACCTATGACCTGGCAGTAGGCGGGCGGGGCCGTGATGCGGTCGAACACGGTGCGGTTGGGTGGCGCGCGCACAGACTCACGGTTGAGCTCCAGCTGTTGCTCGGCGTCCCGCAGCTGAAGGGAACACGGGCCCTGGTACGGCGGAGGCTCCTCCCCATCCGACAGAGAGATGGTGGGCGGCAGGTCGATGGTGGCGTGTGGCAGGTACGGGTACGTGGGCTGGAAGCGGCTCACACGCGAGCGCTGGAGGGACGAGGGCCGAGGAGTGTAGACCTGAACACAGAGGCACACATGACTGTCAGCACGGG
>NW_028117867.1:0-17667 GCF_965113295.1 Leuciscus leuciscus
ATTTGTTTCGTTCATAATGAGTAATAGCAGGAGATATTCGCCTGACCAATTCAGTCCTAGTCCAGTAGGCAGAGCAGAGGCAGAGGGGTTTTAGGTGTACCACTTCCCTTTTCAATGGACAGCCCCAATACTGGGAATAGTGATAGCAGACCTGACATTACAAGTAGGGTGTGTACTGTGGGAGATTGGAGATGCAGCAGACATGCAGTCAAATGTCAATCAAAAGTCTAGAGATTTCAGCACGTCAACACCTAATGCTGACCATGGTGTGCCTGATATGTTAGGACAAATGAGTTCAATTGTCCATCAAATTGGCCAACAGTTAGCAGACAACATTATGTCCCATCTTAGTCCTTTTAGCTTGGACATTGACATGCCAAATAGACAACTACAGTACCTGGCGATTCTAAGGCTATTAACAGCCCATCAGGCATGGTAAATCTGTCGCAAAGTCAAGTAATTCAGCACAGAAAAGTCAAGGAGCCACCTTCATTCAGAGGGGATAGTTCTGACACAATTGAAATTGAGGAATGGGAAGATCTGTTGAGGACATTTGTTAAAAAGAGCAACATGAATTCTGACGAACATGTGGAAGAAATTCTTGTGCACCTGCGTGGTAAAGCAAAGGATGTAGTCAAACTCTGGATCAGGAACTGTGATTCTGCCACCACTGTCTGTCCAAATTCTGTCTATAGCCTGTTGCGCAAACATTTCAGTTGTAATCATTACTCGCCGGTCCCGCTTGCTGATTTTTACACTACCTTGCCTGAGGAGGATGAGAATCCGTACGACTACTGGCTGAGACTCAACAAGGCAGCGGATGTTGCTTCAGAATGTCTTCGAGAGCACGGTAAAACACTTGACAAGCCCAGTGTGGAAGTGGTGCACATGTTTATCAGACACTGCCCGAGTAAGGATTTAGCCCTAACCTTCAGGTCAAAACCGATTGACAAGTGGTCAGCACATGAAGTACAGGCTGTGCTTAACGACTATCAGTCAGAGTTGTCTTTCAAAGCCACCAGTACAGGGCATAGTAGTTGAAATGAGAGAGTTTCAGTCAACAAGACTGATTTTAATGCAGCTCCAGTGCCCGCTCCCACAGTGTGCGAGCAACCACAGAAATGTACAGATTTCTCTGCTCTTGAAAAGGTCATTGACATGCTTGAAAAAGTCCTGCTGACCAACACTAACAGACCTCAGTCTCATCCAAAACGCCAGCCTTCTTGGAGTCTCCCTAGGATCGAAGGTTTTGATGCTTTAAGCCTGGCTCACACTACAGGATTTAAAAAATCCTAACCGATAGTGAAATCTGGTTGCAGCACACACACTTAAGGAGAATCTCTGCAGATATTCTTCCCTCAGATCTTAAACATGCTCACACTACAATATTTGAGAATAGTGGCGCATCACACACTACAAGATATTAAGATTTAGCACCTCACGTGACGCGATCTCACGGGGAAGCGCATGTAAACAAAATGGATTGTGTGTCGCGGCAACTTTCTGTATTAATACTTATTCTTTGTAGCAATAAAAAACAAAAGAAAAATCAAACGAAGCGTGGACGAGAAAATGGTTGGGAAGTCGGGATCAGGCATGGATTGTCTGTTCTTCAGCGAGAACTAGAGGTACGATTTTTAACTGTTTTAAAATGTTTACAGTAGTGCGCTAGCAAGGGCTAGATTGTTTACAGTTGTTTGGCAACATGTTAGCACTAGTTTATATGATATTTTTTTCTTTGCCCTGGTCTGTATGCTTACATTTTTTATTAATTTAAGTTCCACAGCAACTTGATGTCCAAAGGAACTGTAAGGATCTGGAGTGGCAAGAACTGAAGTAACTTGCTGTAACAAATTAAGTTTCTGTCGCTCAATAGAATCTGCATCCCCTTTGTGACGTTTCGATCCCGATTTGGGAGTGGGAAAAGAGGTGGTGAGTTCTTCACCCCTTTTTTGGGTAGAGGGATGTGGTGCTGTGGTTAATGAGATCAAAATTAAAGTAAGAGAAATTACATAGTTATTACAGCACAGAAGAGAATCCAAAGATCTTGCATTTAGAAATATATCAGAGCATATAGTAGAATATTTATAAATGATTAAATATCTCCATAACATGTAAAGAATAATTAATCAAATAAATCATTTGAATAAAGACATTATCATAATGAACGAGAAGATGAACGAAGGTCTTACGGGGATGGAACAACATGAGGGTGAGTAATTACTGACAGAATTTTCATTTTTGGGTGAACTAACCCTTTAAGATTATTGTGGGAGTATTTTTGTATTTTCAAAATACTAATTACTTGTATTTTATTTAAATACATTTTTCACATCAGTATTTTGTATTTTATTTTGTTACATTTCATGAGCCAGTATTTGTAGTTTGTAACAAAATAGTTTTTGATGTATTTGTGCCCACCTCTGGTGTTACTTTACTGTACCCAACAGTTTTGTTTTCATATCACAATTGTAAACTACATTGTAACGTAATTAGTTTAAAGGTTCTTCTAATATAGTTTCCCTATATTGTACCCTACATCTATTCAGTATAAAAATACTTAAGTATAAGTTATAGTTAGATAGTCTCCTTTTCTCTAAAACACAGTTATCACTCCCTTATTCTCCATTGTCATGCTTTCTTTAACCTAACCTGTATATATTTGTCACAAACGGCTCTAAGACACAAAGGTGGAGAATCCAAATGCAGATTTATTTAAGGGGTAATCCAAAGAACAGGCAAGGTCAAACACAGGCAGGCAGTCTGTACAAACAAAGTTGAATGTGTGTCAAATGCAATTAATGTATATAGTATACATTGAAGCATCCTTACAGTATATGTCTTTTAGATCATTCATGAGACACAGAGGGCTTAATCCTTCTAGATGGGCATGTGACACACTGCCACACCCACTTCAATAGGATGCCACTTCATGTGGGGCCTATGTATTGAAGGTATGTAGCATAAATAAGCATATCATTTAAATGAAATACATTCAAGGTTCAAGGTTTCCACTAAACATTTGACGTTAAACTCAAATTTCATATCATGCATGAACACAATGAACACAATGAATTTAAAACCAAGGTCATGAAAACTTTACACAAAACAAGTGCACTGTTCTTTGTGTCTGTCTTAAGGTACAGCATAGAGTGGGATTCAGAAGATACACTCACACTGTAAAAAATAAGAATTTAGAATAGAGTTGAATTTACTTGAAAAAAGCTAGCTAACATTTTTCACTCAGAAAAGGCTAGTAAATTTACAAACATGTATTAGTACCTTTAATTAGTAACGTTTAAGTTAAGTTTACTTGGATTTTCCCAGTCAATTTTATTGACTCTTTATCTGTAAATTTGACTTAAGTAAGGCTTATAAATCTATTATGATTTTTAGATTTTTTTTTACATAAGAGTCCTAGTTATCTTTTTTAGTTATCCTGAGTAACCTTAGAAAAGAAATACACTTTATTGCCCCCAATTATATATTCTATCTATGGAGATATCTGTCTTCAAAGAAACTCGTTGGACTTCCTCCAGGGAGAGAAAGATGGCAGAAAGCAGGCCAGAAGAGGAATACAAGTGTTCACAGTAGCCATTACATTCTGCTACCGACGCTGCAGGATAATCTGGAGACCTGGCGGTGAATCGAGAATCAGTCAAACGCTTAGCCATATATTGATAACAAAAGCATTCAAACTCCACACTATAAGTAATGGTAGTTACTTGGATGTTTGGGTGAGAGCGTTCCCCTGCCAGAAGCAGAGCGTGTCATCGGCCCCAGAGGAGACCGGGTCCTGAACAATGCCTGATGCTGTTGGAGAGAACTGGTAGTGGTAAAGAAAGAGGAAACGGTGTTAAAGTTAATACACTGAAGGACAGATTAAATACACATTGAAAGCCTATGTTTCCTAAACATTTTCAGGGGTTGAGATTACAGAAGTGAGTTTATACCTATTTGGACATTTGTCATGATTTCTGTTATTTTGACTCTGTACTCCTGTACATAATTTGAAATTAAATGAGAACAAATATATATATATATATACAAACCACTATTGTTATCCAAATTGTTATTCTTACACATTAACATTATGGAAGAAGCTGGATGATTATTTTGCTCATCCAACAAATTATGCAAATTATGGAAAATATAATTTTATATTTTTATTGCATTATGATACCGTACATACAAAGCTCAAAATTCTGCTTTTCTATAATGTTCAGGATTTTTTACATTCATTTACATGTTTTAGCAGTGAGGTCTTATTTGTGGGGGTGCAGCTGCTGTACTTATTTGCTTTATATCCAGATGTATTTCTAATATTCTGACCATAATATGTAAATAAGGTTGACAAAAAAACCTCTGAATACAATATAGTGCAACATCACATTTAACTATGACCTCAGTATTGAATTTACACATTTCTGACTGGTAGCTAACGTTAATGAAGTGTTGGTCATGTAAGCTAGCTGCAATTAACTATTATCTTCCAATAAACATTAACTAAAGTTGGCTACATAAATTGCAACTAAATTCATGAGAGGACGGCTAATGCGTTCAAATGTCAAAAATGCAGTAATTTCTTCAACTTACCAGCGAGCGTACTTCAGAAACACTGAACATGAATGGGGTTTAGCGCTGGAACTATCAGTGTTTGGAACATAGACAGTATATAAACTGGACACAGCGACTCCATTGGATTCAACGGAGACAAGTGAAGTCAATTAGAAGCGGGGCGGATGGCCAAGATGGCGGTGGGTGCAGACCACCTTTTCTAAGTGGAGATCATTTTCCCGGGATTTCCCTTCTAACTTTACTTATTATTATGAACTGACGACAAAAAAATTATAATATTTTACATGAACTTTGTGTCAAATTTTTGAAATCGATCAACTTTTACTCCGTGTTATTATTACTGTTACACTGTTTAACCTGCAAGCTAGCTAGCCTGCTAGATAATCACTATTGGTTGGTAGTGTTGGTAGTGTTGTTATAACCAGTCAACTGAACCAACAATCTTTTCACAAAACTGACAAAACCTCGTCAAATCCATCAACATGCCGTGCATGAGCTACTTTCTGACATTCTAACTGAAAGTGGGTGAATATCAAAATACATGATAGAAACATTTTGTTAAACCACTTCCAAGCGTTATGTTGACAACACTTTTGAAACAATTACTTTTTATTACAACTGTACATGAATAAATAGGCCATTTGGCCCTGGACTAATAGGGTATTCTATCTGTCCATTCTATTGGCTCTATTCTATTCTGAAGACTATTTTGAAGTCTAATTTAAGGCTCTCACAAATAAATAGTATGGGTATATTATACATTTTCTGAGTCATCAGAGTGCCTTGAGTATTGAAGTTGTTGAGTTTTGTGTCTGTGGTGTTCTTTCATGCCACAGGGATAAAAGAAAGCATACAGTTTAGGCGGAAATTGTGAAAAAATGTGTGTTATTTCTGGTTTAAAGAAGTCATGTGACCTCTGTGTTTGTCAGACAGATTCAGTACTGGGCTTAAATGAAAGCCTAAAAGGTCCCCTTTCCAACGATACCAAGCAGCATATTATAGAATATTGACAATATCCCTCGCATGAGCCTAAACCAGATATACACCAGATTTCAAAAACGGAATTAATCTTAGGGGGTTAGTAACTTCATGAGCTGAACACAGTGATTTCGCTTCCACCCCTGCACTGCTATCGGGATTCTTCTAGTACTAGGGGTGTATACCTTGCCAAAAATCACTATGAGACTTTGTCCCCCCAGATGATACCGATGGACCAAATTTGGGGCCCTGGCTCATGGACTTTAGGGTCTTTTAAACTATTGTTTGTTGCATAAATATCTTCTATATAATGCTCTGCAATATACCTTGAAAAAAATTAACAAAATATAAATACAAATTGTGTACTTATAGTTGCGTATGAACACAAAGATTGTTTAGCCAACACATTTTTATATACATTGTCCAGGTAGCCTACCATTCCTATAACATAACGTGTTACCTATAGGCCTACAGCATACATTAGCTACTAAGGCCCCGTCCACACTACTGCGTTTTCGTTTAGAAACGGAGAATTAAAACGAATACGATCTCCGTCCACACCAGCGTTTTAGCTGCGTATTAGAATTGATCTCCGTCCACATTAAAACGACTGAAAACGCGGATCACGTGACCATTCACCAACACTGGGCATGCGCGTGCCGGTGTAAACACAACTTCATTGATAAAATGATCCCACCATGCGCTGGTTCTTCCCGGGTTAACCCAAAACCGACGCTCCATGTACGGTCGATACCGCCGCTGCACACGGGAATTGTCACAGATCGCTGGAATAATAGTTTGCCTCCGGCGCATGTAGGCAGTTATAGCAGAAAAAAAATGCAGAATTTACTTGCACAAAAGCTGCTAGCAAAGATATACGCCATGACTGATGACACCCAATCATAGAGCCGAGCGTGAGCCTCTACTACGTCATCGTTTCTAAAGTCCTCCGTTTTGACCCGTCCAGACTAAAACGCCCTCCGGAGATTCAAAACGAAAAACGGGTCGCAGCGTTTCGAAACTTCTCCGTTTTGGGTCTCCTGTTTTTGCCGTTGTAGTGTGGACGGGAGGTGCAAACGTAGCAAAAGGTCTCCGTTTTTAAACGAAAACGCAGTAGAGTGGACGGGGCCTAAGAAATTGACTTGCTCCAAGTACTCTACATTTCAGTTACTGAAACATTAGGTAACTCGAACCTCTTTCTTCTCTATGTAAGCCTTGTTACCTACAAAGTACGCTCTCTTTCCCTCTTTGTGTGCTTTTTTCAGCAAGAGGCCATAACTTGGTGCGTGCTTCTTTGTCTGCAGCGGTCAGATCCTCTTTAAAACGGAGATGCTTTCTTTGTAGATATTCATTTGCTTTGGCATTTCTCCATACCAAGTCTCCATTTTTTGAGTCCTTCGATTTGTAGAGTGCTTTGTTTGACGGCCATGTCAATTTGATCGGATGGTTCGTCAGTTTTCGCCGTCAGAATGCGAATGATGTTCTCTTGCATCTCAGTCAGAGAAAGTTCATTTCCTCCATCATTCTTAGCTTTCTGTGGTGGACGTTTCACTGGAGAATTAGGATTTGTATTACAGTTACCTCCTTCAACCACTTTACAACTATAAGAATGGAGATCATTAATACACCTTTTTTCTTTTGCAGATTCAGTCTCCATCTCCACAGAATTCTCCATCTTTCGCGGTGTATGTCGACCAAACGGCTGAGAAAGTACCGTTTACACACAAACCTGTTGTTGAAAGTCTCCAAAAGTGTCTTTACAAATGCATAACTAGCAATACTAAGCAACCATATACGATTTAAAATCTTATTAAATTAAGTGGACCCTATGTTTCTCTGTCTCAGCTCAAAATACACCAACCGCTCACGTCGCCATCTTGAGCCCCCAGCATGATGTGACATTTGAACCGAGGCGTCGGAGATTGTGTCGAGAAAAAATGGCCGTGCCAGATGAAGCCGCGATTCGAGGCTTGTGTTGTTAACGTGAAAATCACGTGACTAATGACAAACGAGGCCTCGGTTTGTGTGGATACGTCATCGGTTCGGTCTGAGTGTCGCTTCCGGATAAAGGGGTTCGAAACTCGCGCCACCTTGTGGGTGTTGCAGGAGAAGCAGAAGCAGTTGTAGTGTCAAGAGAGTCAGAGAGTTAGAGAACTCCCATTGTCATTGTCGTTATTGTGTCATATATGTGTTAGGGCTGTATATTATTACATTATATCAGGTTAGAATAGTTATAGTATATTGTTATTATTAATTATAGTAGGCCTAGCTATATTATAGTCTTGTTATATTAATTAGATAGGATTATTTGAATATTTACTTAAAGTCCCCCTGTAGTCAATAATTGTATCCCTTAACCCTCTGATTATCTTCATTTGGGCCAACACTCGTTGTATTTGGGTCTCCAGGGACCCCAGAATATAACATGCAATTTTGAAACAGAATAATAGTTGTTTTTTTAAACAAATGTAATTTTACTCTGTTTATTAATGTTTTTACTCTACATTTGTGCAGTATTTAGGCCTATGCTAGATTTTAAAGTTATATAAATTAATTTTAAAAAGTTTTTTTTTTATACAAAAACAGCTTTTTATGTAAAATTAACTTTATAAAAGACCCATATTTCTAAATTTCATTTATAGGGATAACATGGATAATTGTACGTGGTTAAGTGTAACATTTTTGCCCATATTTTGGAAAATGTAGTTTTAAAAGTAAAAAAATTATCATTTCAGCCACTAAACGAAATTGAGAAATTTGGGTCTTTTATAAAGTGAATTTTACATAAAAAGCTGTTTTTGTATAAAAACCTATTTAAAAAATATCATAAATCCTCCAAAACTGCATAAATGTGGAGTAAAAACATTAATAAACAGAGTAAATTTACACTTGTTAATAAAAAAACTATTATTCTGTTACAAAGTTACATGTTATTGTCTGGGTCACTGGAGACTTTTTCACGCTAACATAAAAACAGATATCATGTAAAAAAATGTGTAGATCTATAAAGGGTTGAGAGTCGTACAAAGTTTCATGCCATTTGGACAAAGAGAACATTTTTTAAAATTCAGCAAAAGTCATTTGCGGGTTAAAAGGACCCCGAAGAAAACCAGAGGGTTAAAGGGATGGTTCGGAGTCAAATTAACCTAGGGTCCTTTGCACCATGACCTCGAGCCGAACACCCCCCAGAAGCCTTTTACCCCTTGGATGAACATTATTACAGTTAGAGCTTATTTAGAGACATCAGCCGGATGGTTTAGTGCATGTGCTAATGGATCCTATGATGAATCTCGTAAATTACTCCATTAATAATGCCCAGAATGGCACCAAACTTCTACAGTAAAACAAATAGGTTCTGTACTCATAAAACGAGGCATTGGAAAGTTTGTAAGTACATCAGGAGTTTATTTAAATAACACTTGCCTGATGGCTAATGCTAGCGCTAACCCGGACACCGACGTCACTTCAGTGAGTTGAGGAAAGCTGTAAAAGTCCTGCAGAAAGCGATCATGAGGATGGAGTGTAACGACGCCCAGCTCCAGGAATGCACTCATATTTTGTTGGTAGTACCAGTTTATAACAATTATTAGTTAACACTAAGTTGTTAACACTTCGGAAAAAATAATAAATTGTCATTAGTTTTGTTCACATTGTCATGTTAATTATAATCGAATGCATTTTGTTTTATTGACCACAATATTATCATTGATATTTGTTTGAGAGGGGCACTTCTGATTCATTTTGAAAAAGGGGCTCGAGCACCAAAAATCTTTTGTAGGAGACTTTGTAAGTTTGTAGATCTTATACATGCAAAAACATCTACATAACACACTAAAGAAAAAGAAAACATGAAAACACATCATATGACCCCTTTAATACATTAATACACATGTAATGCAACCATTATTAAAAACATGATGTATAAACTTGAGCTTCCATTGTTTTCCAAAAGTGAGCTTGAACTGTTTCTTCTTCTTCTCATAATTATGAAAAATGAATATTTCATCAGTCTTTGTCTCCCTCTGCTGGTACAACACAAACACAGAGATATTCAGGCTCTTTATTTACTCTGTGACAAAACTCAGAGCTTTTTGAGTTACTGTGCGTTTATACACATAAAATGATTAATCTATGAATGAGAAACTGTAATTTGCTGTGAAATAAAAGGTGTTTCACTGCCGCCTCATCAGGTCTGTCAGAGGATCGCTGAAATCTAAATGAAGTCTTCATTTCTAACAGTGAAGTCACTGTATCTTCAGTCTCTGTTGATTCTGTTGACTGAGTCTCTGTAGTGGATCCTTATTCACCATCAGATGATCAGCACAAGATCACACTGTCATCTATAACCTAAAATAAAACACACACACAGTCACATATGCAGTATGAGATATTACATCTGTCACATCTTTTCATAAGAAAACTAACTAGATAATCTATATTAATTCATTCTCAAGCATGATCATATCGCTTCTCTCTGATGCTCAAAGTCACTTTACAAACTCAAAAGCACATGAAAGGTCACTTTCACACACCGGACAGCTGATCCAGAACCAGCAGAAATGACCATTACACTCACTACACATTTAATATCAGTTAATAACAACCCAGATCTCAGATTATCACACACATAAGGCGTCTTTACACACAAACCAAATCTGAAGCGGCATAAAATCACAAAATGTGCATTTACACAGAATGTTTATTGCTTCTCTGACGCCGAGAACATAAATGCATTTACACAGGAATTAGTTATTAAAATCGTGGGAAATAATACTTTGAACATTACTATTTTAAAACTACAGTTTCAACAAAGTGTTATAAAATGAATTTAAAAGTAATTAAATATTAAAGAAATAAAACTCAAGATAAATAAAAATACAGAATGTCAGATTTCCTCTGTGTGATATAGCGATCTCACGCTCTGATGTTTGTCATAATTCTGTGGTACTGAGAGCTATTTTATATTTCTTAATAAAACTATTCCAGATGGAACAAATGCTACAAATATATTATGAATTATTACACCGGGTCGATCACCGCAGGATTCATTCATGTTTTTCAAAGAGCCAGAAAGAACAATTCTGCTGTCGTGTGTGTGTGTGTGTGTGTGTGTGCGTGTGTGTGTGTGTGTGAGTGTGTGTGTGTGTGTGTGTGTGTGTGTGTGTGTGTGTGTGTGTGTGTGTGTGTGTGTGTGTGTGTGTGTGTGTGTGTGTGTGTGTGTGTGTGTGTGGTGTGTGGAGGATTGGGATGATTCTAAGGGTCCAGCAGAACTCCATAATTTCCTGGATGATTTTGGCATTTACTTTGTAAAATAATCTTATAGGAAGAACGCTATAAAGAACGGGTATTCATTATAGTGTGTGTGGCAGAGCAAGACAGAGGAGAGAGAGAGAGGGACGAGTATAATTGTAATATAATTTGTATTGATCTCATACAAATGTCACACATCTACGTCCCTTCAGGACACTGACAATAAAGATGATAGTGACAGAGAAGACAGAAATTCTCGTAGCTCTCCTCAGAAAGACGATTGTTACACACACACACACACACACACACACACACACACACACACACACACAGTCGATTAGTCGATTGTCGAGTTCTCCACTGTTGCTTAGTTACCTATGATCACACGCGTGAACTCGACAATCGACTACTGTGGTCTTCGACCTAAAACAGGAAATAAATACAGGTATGAGCGCTGGCTGAATAAACATAATGTTTATTCATAATTCCACATCTACTGCAGTCAGATTCACCGTGTTCACTCTGAAAGGAAACACTCACAATGGCTGGGCACTTGTAATGACACATCAAGGATGTTAAGAGGCTAAAAGCAGGTTTAAAACTTGCCCATTGAAGTCAACAGGGTGCACATTTTATAAAGAGGATAACATGGTGTAGGCAACACCGATTTCTGTCGTTGTTCTCTGTACTGACAGCACTCCACATTTACAAAAAAATTCTACAGCATTTATTAATCTTAGTTAATGTTAAGCTCAACATTTTATAAGATATTTTTAAGATCCAAAGTTGTATCTGTTAACATGCACTGTGAACTAACATGAACACTAATATTTTATTAACATTAATAAGGCTATTGCTCTCTGTTAGTTCAGTAAGGGTTAATGCCCTTCGAGGTGTCCATTATCAGGTATTAATGGACGACGGCGAGGCGTGAACCGTCCGACGCGCAGCGGAGGACGGTTGCCTCCGCCGAAGTCCATTAATACGTGACAATGGACACCTCGAAGGGCATTAACCCGCTTATACCATGGTCACTTACGAAAGAAAGACATATTTAATCAATTAATAATACTTTAATGTGTTTTAGAGTAAAAATCGTGAGGGTTTTTATTTATTAAGTCGAGCGCACTATTTAATATCTCCCGTATACAGGCGTTGCCAAGCAACAGCGACCCGACCGCAGCAGTTGATCAGTGAGTTTGAGCCAGCGCAATCATTTAGAACTGTCATCAGGCAAATTGACGGGACGCCTTTCCTAGGTGTACATTATCACTTTTTAATGGACACCCTGCAGCCAATCAGAATCGAGTATTCACCCAGACCATGGTATAATGTTAGTTAATGCATTAACAAATGAGACCTTATTGTAAAGTGTTACCAAAAATGTAATACAATTAAAATAAAATACCTCAATAATGCAAACAACTCATTGGATAACATTGGGCTGCATATAAAGAAACAAAATGCATTTTTCTTTTGCTGGATGTCTAATGTCTATTTGCATATCAGTAAAGATTTGTTTAATACAATGCACATTGAATTTGTCATTTCTACAACTTTTATAGCACTTCAATTTTGTGAGCCTGACATATTACATTTATTATCATTAGCACTCCATGTTCAAAGATTTACTAGCTGTCAGTTCATCTCTTATACGCTGCTGCCATCTAGTGGTTTTAGTTGTAACTCTAAAAGTATGGGGAACTGCTTAATTAATGTCTGTTTAGTAATTCATATTTTATCCTTCATTTGCTCTCCAGAAGCCATATTTGAGCACACACACACACACACACACACACACACACACACACACACACACACACACACACACACACACACACACACACACACACACACACACACACACACACACACACACACACACACACACACACACACACACACACACACACATGTAGATTCCTTTAAATGTTAAGGGGAAGATTAAAAAAGAGAAACTGGATCTGTGAATTCTCACAGAATCACAATTGAATTCATATCTTGCTACTCAGTCAGAATCTTATTAACCTGGAGTCCCAGTCTCTGTCACAATAACCATATATGTAATGTTTTAGGCCTATTGGCAGACATCTGTTTAAAATGTAGGCAATGGCATATAAAGAAGCTTTTCTCCATCTCCACTTCAGTTTCTCAGCTTGCACTTTAATTATTGATTAGGCTACAGTGTTTCCTTTAGGATTTTCTTTAGCAGTGGGGGGGCAGGTCTGTCCGAACAACCACCTGGGTCAAAGATTTTACCTGAATAATCAAGGAACTGTGCGGCCGTACCATGAGTGCAGCAGGCGTAATGATATGACGCAGCGCCTGAAAATAGGTCTAATAGGTTAGACAAACTTAGTCCCGGTCACGTTGGAAGTTACTGAGCTGGGGACTATTTTCTGGCGCTGCGTCATATCATTACTCCTGCTGCACTCATGGTACGGCAGCAAAGTTTCTTGATTATTACACCGGAATGAGAGTATAGTTCCTAGCCATATCAGCCTAGAAAATCGCAACTTTACATTTTCCGTCGGTCTTAGTAGACGGTTTAACTACAGAAGAGTCAAGTTTTAAATAGGAAAAATATTGAAACTCTTTGGTCATTTTGAAAGAAATTCTACTGGACTCATCAGAATCAATGATCTATGCTAAGCTATGCTAAAAGTGGTACCGTCAGACCCGGAGTTCGGCTGAATGGATTCTAAAACGGTAAAACTCAACTGTTTAACTCTGGGGGAGTTGTAAAATGAGCATATTTCCGAAAAAAGTGGAGTATCCCTTTAAGGCTAAATCTTGCTAACCATATAGGCTGTACTAAAGGGGGTAAGCACACCTTACGTTCTTATTTTAAGGTGTTCTGTACATTATTTTTTTGAAACACTTTACAATATGGTTTGATTTAACATTAGTTTATTACTAACATGAACCATGAGCAATACATGTTACTGAATGTATTCATCTTTATTAATCTTAATAAAAATACAGCTGTTTATTGTTTGTTCATGTTAGTTCACAGTGCATTAACTAAATGTTAACAAATACAACTTTTGATTTCAATAATGTAGGCTATTAAATGTTGAAATGAACATTAGCAAAGATTAATACATTCTGTAGAAGTGCAGTTTATTAAAAGTTAATGTTAACTAATGTAGTTATAACTAGAGTTTAATAAATGGAACCTTATTGTAAAGTGTTACCGATCTGTTATACACCGATTCAGACGTCTCGTGAGTTCAGTGTTGGAAAGATCAGTCGTTTAACCATTCATTAAAACGTGGAACCTTGCTTCACAAAGAGAGTGCTCACACACACACACACGACCAGAGGGCGCACGCTCTCTCTCTCTCTCCCTCTCTCTCTCTCTCGTGCGCATGTGCGTGTTTGGTGTGGTGAGGAGTGGGGGCTGTGAGGAGTGTTTGATTGAACTTTAAATTTATACTTTTTTCTTTTTCTTTATGGGGATTTTTTTCTCACCTTAGTTAGGAAATAATTGGGAAGTTGTAAACACTTGTTTGTTATTTTTGTTTCGCGTCCATTTGTGGACAGTAAACATGGCCTCACCTTCTGCTGAGGGGACGCCGGTTTTGTCTATTGGAAATGGATGCAAATGTTTTCCTGATCAAATTTGCTGGGTGGAGGATGTACTCATGGCTATGGGAAAAGTTGTTGGCCATGATAAAATTGTGTCGGCGTCTAGAATGAATAAGGCCGTAGTTGTGTTTTTAAAAGATGAGAAATTCGTGAATATGCTCGTAGAGAGTGGAATAGAAATGTCGGACACATTTGTGCAGGTGACACCTTTACGCTCACCCGCGACGCGCGTCATCATTTCTAACGCACCTCCATTCATTAAAAATGAAGCGATTTTAAAAGAACTTGGTCGCTTTGGGAAGTTTGCGAGTGCAATTAGAGATGTGCCGCTTGGCTGTAAGAATAGTGCACTGAAGCACGTCACGTCTTTTCGTAGACAAGTTTTTATGTTTTTGCAAGCACCGACTAAGTTTTTGGATATTTCTTTCCGCGTACAGCACGGTGAAAGCTCGTACCTGATTTTTGCAACAACAGAAAGTATGCGTTGTTTTGAATGTGGGGATTTAGGTCACAAGAAATTGTTGTGCCCTCACAGAAAACAAACCGAGGAGGAAAATGAAGCGACCGGAAACGTTGAAAATAGAACTCCGTCGGATCGTAGTAAAACTAGTGACAAAACTGAAAAAAGACCCACACTGTTAAAAGAGACTTCCGCGCAACCGCAAAATAAAAAACAAAAAGTACAAAACGAGGATAAAAGCTCAACTAACAGTGGACGCGCACTTCCCCTTGAGGATATACAGCAGCTTTTAGATGGACAGGTGCAGGCTGAGGCAGATGCGGAGCCAATGATAAGATCTGAGGTGAGTGACTCTTCTTTTACGAAAGTGTGTAGTGTTTCAGAACGAGCTGGTCAGAGTAGTAGGCCTACATGTGATGATGAAATGGAAATTGAAAAGGCTAGTGGAAGCGGTTTACAGGTTGTTGAGAATGATGATGTTGATGACGTGTGTGTAGATGAGTCAAGATGTGATAGTGATAGTGGTTCAGACGTTTCTGAGTTTGAGTTGAGTCAACCGTCTGGGGATTTATATACTGTGGACGAGATTAATGACTTTCTGGATCATACAAAAGGACAGAAAGTAGATGTCCTGAAGTTTTTTCCTGATGCTGGCAAATTTTTGAGGTCAGTTGTGAATGTTCAGAAAAGTGTAAGTACTGATGTCATATCAAAACAAAAAAGATTTCGGTTGAAAAAACTGGCTACTGTAGTCCGTAAAAGTTTAAAAGGAAAAAAAAAGAATAAATAGGTTCACATGGTTTTGGGTGCTGCTCTTTTTTTTTCTTTCTTTCTCTGTCTGTCTTTCTTGTTTCTTTTTTTCTCCTCTAACATGCAAATCTTAAAGGTTAGTTCTTTAAACGTTAATGGAGTGAGGAATAGAGAAAAACGAGCTTTATTAACTGAGTTTCTTAAACTTAAAGAGTCGCATGTAACATTTTTACAAGAAACTCATAGTGATGAGAGCAATGAGGCAGATTGGGGTTTGTGTTGGGAGGGCAGTTACTCTTTTAGCCATGGAACAAACTTAAGTGCTGGGGTAGCCATACTTTTTTCACCTTACCTCAATGTTGATATTTTGTCAAAAGCAGAATTAGAAAAAGGTAGACTTCTTGTTGTAAAAACAAAAATTGATGAGTATAATTTCACATTTGTTAATATTTATGCTCCAAATAGAAGTGCAGACAGAATAATTTTATTTAAAAAATTGAATGATTATTTGAGTACTGTGAATGTAGATGATTTTCTAATAGTAGGAGGTGACTGGAATTGTACAGTTGATTTTACATTGGACAGGAATAATACTGAACCAGATTTTGAGGCACCTGCTTTATTAAGTAATGTGATTTTTCAAAATAACTTGGTTGATGTATGGAGAGAGAGGAATTTACAAGTGAAAAAATATACTTGGGTAAAAATATCACAAGGGAGAATAAGTGCAGCCAGATTAGATAGATTATATGTTTGTAAGAAAACTAATAATAGAATTGTGGCTGCGAACATTGTGCCATGTGGTTTTTCAGACCATCATTTTGTTACTTTTAATTTGACTTTGTCTCCGACTCAGTGTAAAAGTCCTTACTGGAAATTGAATGTACGTTTATTACAGGAGAAGGATTTTATTGAAAGATTTAAATGGTTTTGGGGGACTTGGGTTTCTCAGAAAGGGGAATATGAAAACCTAATTCAGTGGTGGGAATTGGGAAAAACGCAAATTAGAATTTTTTGTCAGCAGTTTTCCTCTTTCTCTACAACAAAAATTAGGAAAAAAATAAATGAATTAGAAAAGGAAATAGTACTGATTACATCTAATTTGGTGCTACAATCAGGTTCTGTGACTGATAACTTATATGAAAAAAAGAATACTCTTACCTCTCTTCTACAAGTGCAAGCTAAGGGAGCACTTATAAGGTCACGGTTTTTGTCAGTTCGTGATATGGATGCACCAACTACTTATTTTTTCAATCTTGAAAAAGTTTCAAAAAAGCCGAGTGTGATGCATTGTTTGACTTTCCCTGATGGGTCTAAAACATCTGACCCTAAACAAATGAGGAAAATTGCTGTGGACTTCTATTCAGAACTTTTTAGAGCTGAGAACTGTGATTCACAGAGTACATCGGACTTGCTTGAACAACTTCCTACTCTTAATAGAAAACAACGTGAGACTCTGGACAGTGTTTTTTCTTTTCACGAATTGACTGAAGCTGTACAACAGATGAAACCTGGTCGTGCGCCAGGTATTGATGGTCTGCCGGGGGAATTCTATAAAGTTATGTGGGAAATCATAGGTAATGACTTTTATGAGGTTGTGCAGAAATGTTATGAGGAACAACATCTTCCCAGGAGTTGTCAGAGGGCCGTTCTTGTTCTTATTCCCAAAAAAGGAGATATAAGTCTCATGAAGAACTGGAGACCCGTTTCCATCCTTACTACCGATTATAAAATTCTGGCTAAAGTTTTGGTCAATAGATTGAAGTGTGTTTTGGGTGATATAATTCATAAAGATCAATCATACTGTATTCCTGACAGGACTATTTATGATAACATCTTTCTCGTTAGAGATTTACTGGACTATTGTAAATTGAATGGTATCAACCTGGGCCTTCTATCGCTAGATCAAGAGAAGGCGTTTGATCGCGTAGATCATGGGTATTTATTTAAAACACTGAAAGCCTTTGGTTGTGGTGATGGTTTTCTCTCCTGGATTAAGACTTTATACAGAAATGCTTCATGTTTAGTGAAAATTGGAGGAGGTTTAAGTCCACCAATAC
>NW_028117866.1:0-17654 GCF_965113295.1 Leuciscus leuciscus
GTTGTCTGATTCTTCTTTTCATGATGGGCCGTACATTTTCAATTAGAGACAGATCTGGACTGGAGGTGTAGAGTGTCTATGAAACCACACTGTTGTAGCATTATGCAGAATGAGGCCTGGCATTGTCTTGCTTCCCAGGAAAGATGTCATCTTGATGGCAGTATTTGTCTCCGTACAATCCCAACATCCACCTCCACATCCATGGTACCTTCACACGTGTGCAAGTCACATGCCGTTTGCACTGATGAACCCCATACCATGACAGATGTTTGCTTTTGCACCTTCTGCTAATGAAAGTCTGGATGGTCCCTTTCATCTTTAAGACTGAGAACTCAATGTCTGTTTTCTCCAAAAACAAGATGAAATGTGGACTCATCTTGTGAGTCCACATTTCCACTGTGTCCACATTTCCACAGCACACATTTCCACTGTGTTTTTTTTGGGGATAATCTGAGATGAGCTCAGGGCCAGAGAACTCGGTGGCATCTTTACATAAAATTGATGTATAGCTTTCTCCTTGAAATATAAATACTTTGCAATCTTGAATTGTTCGAGAATTCTCTCCTGAAATTTGGCACAATATGATGAGCCATGACCCATCTTTGCTTGCAAAGACTGAGATGCTCCTTTTATACCCAATCACGATACCCTCACCTATTACCAGTCCTCCTGCTTATTGTGGACAGTTTAACTTGGATATTCTGTAATCTTTTCACTTTTATTTTGCCTTTCACAACTTTTATGGAATGTGTTGCCGCCATCTAAAAAAAATAATATATATATATATATATATATATTTACAAATTACAATTCATTTTCCCATAGTTTACATCAGGAAATACTGTCAGAGTAAACTGTTATATTGACATCTTCACTGATAACCATTGTTATCTTGTTCATTTATTATGGATGGATGGATGGATGGATGGATGGATGGATGGATGGATGGATGGATGGATGGATGGATGGATTGACGGATTGACGGATTGATTGACGGACGATAGATAGATAGATTTTTTTTTTGTACGGTTGACCTAACATCTAATCTAAATATATATTTTTAAAAAATCTTTATTTAATACATATAAAATTGTGGTGGGGCAAAAAATAAATAAATAAATAAACTGGCCCAACCACACCAGTTTAAAAAAAGAAACAAAAGAGAGTATTATCATAGCAATTTACACACCTTGAGATTACATCGTGGCTCCAGCAGCAGCGTGATCTCGAACCTGCCTGTGTGTTGTAGCCTGCTCAGTCTGTACATGGCCTCTCCCATCATCCTCTCCCTGTTCATCTTCCCCAACGCGTACAGGCGGAACCGCAGCGCAGAGGAACCCAAATCCCCTGGCTCTAGATGCGTAAACCGGAAAGTCTCCTCGAACCTGGGCAAGGAGCCTTTCTGCACGGCCGTCTTGTGCCTCTGCCGTTTCCCAGGTAACAGCACCACGTGCACCTGCCAGGAGTCCATGCCACTCCGAGCCTTGTCTGGAATGTCTTGGGCCAAAATCACGGTGACCAGGAGCCTGTGGGTTTCAGCCCGGTAGTCCAGGGCAATTATGAGGTCGCCACATATTGAGATGTGTCCACGAGGAGAAGAGCTCAAAGGGTGGGACGGAGATTGTTCATGCTGTTAGAGAGTGGAAAAACACACACACATACTCAATGCATATATAAACAAACAGATCTAAACACACACTCACACACATCATACACAACCTCCCACCTCTTACACCTCTCTTAACTAAGTGAGAAAGATTTTACTGTGAAAACCTTATACATGAACACGAGGTGTTTCCATCAGCAATGGCTATGAGAGCTATAGAGCAGACGACTCATGAATATTCATTAGAATTTAGTTCTCATAACTGTGAAGATCTCTGTGGAGAGATTTAGAGGATCTAATTATAAATGGAAAAGTTAAAACATAGACATTCAATTATGTATAAATCTAAATCTCTTATATTTCAAATGTTTAAAAGTTTGGGGCTGGTAAGATTTTGTTTCGTTTTTGAAAGAAGTCTCATGCTCACCAAGGCTACATTTATTTGATCAATAATACAGTAAAAAACATAATATTGTGAAATATTATTACAATTTAGAATAACTATTTTTTTCTATTTTAATATATTTAATCCCGTAATGTAATTTATTCCTGTGAGGGTAGAGCTGAATTTTCAGCACTATTACTCCAGTCTTCAGTGTCACATGATCCTTCAGAAATCAGTCTAATATGCTGAGTTGCTGCTCAAGAAACATTTATTATTATTATCAATGTTGAAAACAGTTGTGCTGCTTAATATTTTTGTGGAAACCGTGATGCATTTTTCAGAATTCTTTGATAAATAGAAAGTAAAAAAACTAAGAAAAACAGCATTTATTTAAAATAGAAATCTTTGAAACAAATACAAATGTCTCTTTTGATCAATTTAATGGATCCTTGCTGAATAAAAGTATTAATTACTTAAAATTGTGACAGTGTATGTAGGAAGTATAAAAAGTATAAGCACACACACCTCAGGGCTCCATGTAGGGAAACTATCCGTAGCCCCACTGTTGTCATAGCCATGGTTGTCAACTGCCAGGCTCCTTTGTGGGGTTTGCCGCCCCATGCTGCCCGGGCGACTGCCCTCATACCTGGGTAGATCCTCCAGACCGTCCCCTGTGTCCTGGGAGCCCACAGAAATCTGCTCCGCCATCAGAGAGAGGGGGTCTGTGGGGGTTCGGCCCTCAGGAAGAGGGCTCTGCGATAAGGGGTCTCTCGGCTCAGACCCAAAGCGTCGCCTGGTTGAGAGGGGATCTTGAAAACTCTGGACACTGTTTCTCTCAGCTTCTACATGGAGAGGGAGAAAGAACGAGACATAATTATTTCATATGCCTAAACTAATGTGTTGTCGGCTAACACTTCATAAGTGTCCCATTAGTTACTGTTAGTGAATGCATTAAAGGGATAGTTCACCCAAAAATATAAATGTTGTAATCATTTACTCACCCTCATGTTGTTCCAAATCTATGGATGCTTGTTTCTGCCACAGAATAAAAAATAAAAGTCAATTCTGACTTTTTTTCTCGCAATTGCGAGTTATAAAGTCAGAATTGCGTGATATAAAAGTCGCAATTACGTGTTTTATTCCCCCTCAGAATCTGACTTTATAACTTGCAATAGTGACTTTATATCACACAATTCTGACATTACTACTCCAAATTGCAAAAGGTCAGAATTGCGAGATGTAAACTCACAACTGTGAAAAAAGTCAAAAAGTTTTTACATTTATTTATTACGTGGCGGAAACAAGCTTCCATACAAACCTGGTAGCCATTGACTGCCATAGTTCTTTTTTCTATACTATGGATTATGGAAGTCAATGGCTACTATACAATACAACTGTACAATACAACAATTTAATAAAAATACCACTGTTCATTGTTAAGCTCAGGTCCATTAAATAATATTAACATGAATAATGTATTAGTAAATGTTGAAATCAATATGAATCACAATTGCTAAATGCTTTAAAAGTATTTTTTATTGTTAGTTCATCTTAACTAATGTAGTTAACTAATGTTAACAAATGGAACCTTATAGTAAAGCGTGTCATGGTGAATAGCTAAATAAAAAAAATCGCACAATGAAGGAGATACTCGGAATGTCTTTTAAAGGGGTGGTTGATTATGATTTCACTTTTCTAACTTTAGTTAGTGTGTAATGTTGCTGTTTGAGCATAAACAACATCTGCCCAGTTACGACGCTCAAAGTTCAAAGCAAAGGGAGATATTTGCTTTTAAAGAAATTGCTTTTTAAGGACTACAACAAACAGCTGGTAGGGACAACACGACATTCCTCCTGGGTTAGTGACATCACCAACCCTAGAATTTACATAAACCCCGCCCCCTGAACACGATTTATAGATTATTAAGACAGAATATGCTAATAATGACTAGAAGATAACTACACATCAGCTACATAAATTCATCAACTAACCATTGAGAAATGTCCTTGTTGCATTCTACATGTTGTCACTTCTTCTTGAGTCTCTCCATCATTTACTCCGTTGACATCATCTGACTCCGGTTTGAACATAAAAGGCTAAAAGTTTTGTAATTTTCAGTGCATGTCTGTGTGATGTAAAAGGACACCAGCTCCGCCCTCTGTGCCGGGAGCAGCAGCTCATTTGCATTTAATGGAACAGAAACAAAACGGTGCGTTTTTGCTCACCCTCAAAAAGTGACAACTTTAACATGCTATATAAAAATATCTGTGGGGTATTTTGAGCTAAAACTTCACATACACACTCTGGGGACACCAGAGACTTATTTTACATCTTGTGAAAAGGGCATTATACCACCCCTTTAATCTGATAACAAACACAATAAACAGAAGAAACACAACCACATCCACACTGATGTCAAACATGGGAGTTTAAACAATCCAGGACAAAGAACTGACAGGAACTGAGGGCTTAAGTACAAGGGCAAACAAAGGAGCTAACAAGATAATTAATGAGGGACAGGTGAATAGGATGAATGGATGAATCAATGAAACACATGGGAAAACTGGGTCAAAGGAAAACAGCCAAACAGAAACTGAACAAAACAGAACATAACCCTGACAAAGTGTTACCGAAAATTGTATTGTTTTATCTACCCTAAACCCTAAAATTCCTTGTCATAAATAAAAATACAAATAATGTAGGTAGTCCAGGTAAGTCATAGGAGAACATATTTTTTTATTTTATTTTATTATTATTTAATTTTCAAACTGCAAGACTTTTGATTGCAGACTCTGGTGTCTTGGCGAATCTGAGCAGTTTGAGACATCTTTGAGACCTTTGCTGAAACTCCAAAGGAAGTTCCCATTTCTGAAGTCAGGAGAAAATTGTAAAAGTCTCCATTTAATCTCATTCCTGTCTGCGAAACAACTGAGATATTGATGAGACCTCATTTGTACATTTTAATTCCACTGGGTGAGTCCAATAAATGGAGGGGCTATATTTAGCAGAAACAATTTAGCAGTAGACTTTTGATGGAGGGCTAATGACACAATTAACAGCTCTGACACACACACACACACACACACACACACACACACACACACACACACACACACACACACACACACACACACACACACACACACACACACACACACACACACTTCCCTGAACGTTTAGCAAATGAAATTTTATTGACACATAATTGTCATCATAATTGCAGGACAAGCTCATTTGACCAATCAGACTCCCCAGAGCAGATGATAATGATGGTAATTTACGGCTTTAAGTGCTTGACTCTGTGAATTTCACTGAATGGAATCTGTTTCAGGGTACAAACTGTTCTACTCCACAGCAGCGAACAATTAACTGCAGACAGGTCCAGTCGCTTTGTTACCATGCCAACCGGAAAGACGCTTTTCCATAGCAACTGATTCTGTGATGACCATTCCGAGAAATAAAGCTCCATACAGCAAGAATTTAATAGACACAAACAGCCGACTGGAAGCTGTTTTAGTTGTGATATGTCACATTATAACGTACAGTCAGTCAGAGATTAGAGATGTTGACTGAGTATTAGGGAGATTAACAGTGATGTGACAAGAGTCACATTTATAAATATCTATAAGAGGCGTTTGGGTTTGTATCACCTTCTGAAACATAGGTTAGCTTTATTCCACAAAACACTGGTCAGCACAGTGACACTATACATTTCTGTTCAATTGGAAAAATAATTTTGGTTTACCACAGTGTTACTTTAGTATTATTCATACACTATTATAGTATTTATTCATATTTTGAATTAGCTTTTATTTTTATATTTTCAGTTTTCATTTGAAGTTTTAATCATTTTGTTATGTGCTTTTGTAATGTTTTATTGATTTTGTAAATTTTTATTTCAGTCTTAGCTTTAGTCATTTTAGTACTTCAACCAAGACAACATTTCATTCTGAGCAAACATGCTTAGTTTTATGAATTTATGATGCTTGAGAAGCTAACAGCAAATTCTATCAGCCATTTCAACGGAAAGATGAAGGCTGTGATTTTAATGTTGCTCAGGTTAAGGAATACTTTAAGCCTAATCTTTTTCTATCAGTTTCCATCCCTTTAAATATGCATTGATCTAGCTAATTTGCATAACAATGGTACACTGACAGTAACATTTAATGCTGTCCTTTTAATTTAATTATGTCTTTTTCACGATTATATATTATAACATTTCAATAAAGACATGTATTGTTGTGATATGAATAATAAAACAAACACTTAGGTTAAAGCATAAGGTTGGGAGGCAGGCAAACATATATAAATAAATGATAAAAATGAAAGATAAATAAGGGTTTTAGCTGCAATGGTATCTTCTCATTTATTTGAAATTGTCCTGTGACATCCTATGACATGCTAATTTTGTATATCTAATTTTAAATGTTGAATATGAGTCCACACATACAGTACACCACATATACACTATATTGCCAAAAGTTTTGGGACATCTGCCTTTGACATGTGACGGGCACATGAACTTTAATGACATCCCATTCTTAATCCGTAGGGTTTAATATGGAGTTGGCCCACCCTTTAACAGCTTCAACTCTTCTGGGAAGGTTTTCCACAAGGTTTAGGAGTGTGTTTATGGGAATTTTTGACCATTCTTCTAGAAGCGCATTTGTGAGGTCAGGCACTGATGTTGAAGGCCAGGCTCGCAGTCTCCGCCCTAATTCATCCCTAAGGTGTTCTATCGGGTTGAGGTCAGGACTCAAGTTCCTCCTCACCAAACTCGCTCATGTCTTTATGGACCTTGCTTTGTGCACTGGTGCACAGTCATGTTGGAACAGGAAGGGGCCATCCCCAAACTGTTCCCACAAAGTTGGGAGTATGAAATTGTCCAAAATGTCTTGGTATGCTGAAGCATTAAGAGTTACTTTCACTGAAACTAATGTAGCCTGTGGGCCGGGTTAGGATTAGGATCCTTTAGTTCACTCTCTTTCCCTGACTCTTTATTTTCATGTTGAATCACGTCCCTAATTGGGGGGTGGAGCAGGCATTTAGTAAACCATTTAACGCGATGGAAGCAGGCTTATATATAGACACCTGGGGTCCTTAGACCGGGACCGTGTCAACTTACTGCTGGCTCTGGTGTGGTGAATCAGTGATTCAGGTGCTGTTTTTGAGTTCAGGTATGTTCAAAAGCGTTTTCCTTGTCTGTCGTTTTCACTGGGGTTTGGTATGCCAAGTGAATGTTTGTTTTAATAGTGAGTGGATGAGCCGACACTGACTGAGCCGCGGTGCTCCACCACCAAATCCCTCCTCCACCAAACTTTACACTTGTCACAATGCAGTCAGGCAAGCACCGTTCTCCTGGCAACCGCCAAACCCAGACTCGCCCATCGGATTGCCAGACAGAGATGTGTGATTCGTCACTCCAGAGAACACGTCTCCACTGCTCTAGACTCCAGTGGCGGTGAGCTTTACACCACTGCATCCGACTCTTTGCATTGCACTTGGGGATGTAAGGCTTGGATGCAGTGGCTCGGCCATGGAAACCCATTCCATGAAGCTTTCTAGCACTGTTCTTGAGCTAATCTGAAGGCCACACGAAGTTTGGAGGTCTGTAGCTATTGACTCTACAGAAAGTTGGCATCTTCTTCGCACTGTGCACTTCCACTTTGTTATAGCACTAGTTGACCAAAGGAATATTTAGTAGTGAGGAAATTTCACGAATGGACTTATTGCACAGGTGGCAACCTATCACGGTACCACTCTTGAATTCACTGAGCTCCTGAGAGCGACCCATTCTTTTACAAATGTTTGTAGAAGCAGTCTGCATGCCTATGTGCTTGATTTTATACAACGGTGGCCATAGTAGTGATTGAAACACCTGAATTCAATGATTTGGAGGGGTGTCCCAATACTTTTAGCAATATAGTGTATTATGATCAAACCCTAACTTTCAGTGAAGATTCAAGATGGACCAAATGGATTATATTATACATTTCAATTAGATCACTAATCATCCACATGGGCCATTAGTGCTTGGACCCCAGTGATAGCCGCTTGTGGCTATATTTATATATACATTTATGAGCAAAGAAGAGAATGTAGGTACGTACCTTCACAGTCAGACAGCTCTGTGCTTCCTCCTTCCTGGTCAGACAGCAGACGTTTAAATTTGTGATGTGGCCCTGGTGCGCTCTGGGTGTTGAGCTCCGTGACCCCTGAACGGAAGCTTTGTGAGCGGGAAACGGAGATCTCAAACTGCTTTGCTAACTCATCATCGCTGTCTGATAAACTGGAAATATCATCGTCATCGCCGTAACTATTCACTGCAAACACACACATGGACGGGGACAGAAGGACAAACAAAGAAACAAAAAAGAGACAAAAAATTTGACAAAGATCAACGCAGAGAAAACGTATGACCTTCCAGTTTAGCTACAGGCAGAATTTGCAGCCAGAATTCCAAGGTAATTCTATGTGGTTGCTAAGGTGTTCTGTGTCACTACTGTGCCATTGCTATACTAGGTGGATTCTAGGGCTGGGCTAGGAAAGTTTATTTCTTCTGCTGAACGCAAAGGAAGATATTTTGAAGAATGTCGGTAACCAAACAGTTGATGGACCCCATTGACTTCCATATTAGGAAATAAATACTATGGAAGTCAATGGGGTCCATCAACTGTTTGGTTACCGACATTCTTCAAAATATCTTATTTTGTGTTAAGCTGAGGAAAGAAATTCATACATGTTTGAAACAACTTGAGGGTGAGGAAATTATGACAGAATGTTCATTTTGAAGTGAACTAATTCCTTTAAATAATTCCTATTTTCTCCAACAGCCCAAGAATACATTCAGGCCTATAGAATGGTGCGTAAAACAAATCCATAAGGGAAAAAACTGAAAATAATAAATCAACTCCATAGCAGAATCCAAGTGATCAAGGGCTTAGGGCGTTCCATTTAAACACATTACAAGGGCTTTGCCAGTAGTGGGCACTCGTGTAAAGTAAGCAATGACGTACATCCGAGTGAGCGAGACGGAAGGAAGTTAGTGAGGACAGGGCATAAAAATTAGACTTAAACTCAGCCCAGGTTGTTGCCAAGTAGCCTAAGTCAAAAGAGTCCATCCTTAGACATTCTGATTCCTAGAAATGGCTCCAGTCCCTTGTTCAATGCAAGTCTATGGTTTGTTTGTTTTTTGGAGAAAATCAATAGTTTGATTGCTTAGAGAACCGAAAGTAAACCTCTTCTAAGTAAAATCTTCAACCACCACCACCAAATTTAAGGGTCGTTTTGATGAATCTCTTATGCTCACCAAGGCTGCATTTATTTAATCAAAAATACAGTAAAACAGTAATAATGTGAAATATTATAATATAAAATAACTGTTTTTCATTTTAATGTTTTTCAAAACGTAATTTATTCCTGTGATCAACGCTGAATTTTCAGCATCATTACTCCAGTCTTCAGTGTCACATGATCCTTCAGAGATCAGTCTAATATGCTGATTTGCTGCTGAAGAAACATTTATTATTATTATACAGTTATGCTGCTTAATATTTTTGTGTAAACTTTTTCAGAATTATATGATGAAAAGAAAATTCCAAAAAACATCATTTATTTAAACAGAATATTTTGTTACACTAAACATTTTTTTTTACAGTTTTTGATCAATGTAATGCATCCTCGCCAAATAAAAGTGTTAATTTCTTTCCGAAAACAATATCGTGATCCCAAACTTTTGAATGGTAGTGATGCCTTAGCAAGCACCATTAAAAACAACTCAGATAAAAAACAAAAAAACCTTACCTTATAATGATACAGGAAACTGACCACAATAACTATTTTTCTATTCTGTTCCATTCTATTCTACTCCATTGAAAAATTTTAATTGAATTGAGTGTGTAGACAAGCACGTCTACCATATGCACCTAATCACACGAGAGTGGCCAATTAGTCTCTTTGAGTCTCTTTTTTTCTCTCTCTCACCCATCATAGTTCCACATCCATTCATTTCACTGCATTTCGCTACATCATTCACTCTCACACACACACACACACACACACACACACACACACACACACACACACACACACACACACACACACACACACACACACACACACACACACACACACACACACACACACACACACACACACACACACACACACACACACACACACACACACACACACACACAAAATTAAGCCAAAAAGCAGCATAGGAGGTTGCCATGGTTACCGGTCCCTCATGCTGAAGTGTTTTCCTTAATGTACATTCCGTACAACATAAATTATACCTTCTGTATCCGTGTGGTTCCAAACAGAGGAGCTCAAAAATAACTGCTGCAAAAAGCCCTTCGAAACAAACGTCCTTGTAGATTTCAACTGATGGGCTTTTTATATGAAACTATATAAATACCTCTCTGATTCAGTAAAACATGTACTAAACTGCTACATTTCAGTGATTAATGTTAATAAATAAATTTGTTACATTTTTAAATATAGTTAATGTATTATAAACAAATATGAATTAACAATAAAGAACAGAATAAATATGAATCAAAAAGCATTTCATATTTCTTCCCCCCAAAAAAGAAAAGGTTTTCGGTTTGCATATGGATATTGGTGAGGCATATTATGGATATGGTTAAGGATATTGGTTTTTTTAAACGAATATGATGCTGCTAGTTTATCTACTGTACATTAGCATCAGACTGTCCATCTTTCCTTATGTATTCCATTAGTTTATTACAATCGCTAGGACACATTTCTCAACACTTAGGTCACTAAACTCTTCACACAGTGAGCACAACATCAACCTATGAACTGAAAATTATTTAACATTGCTTTGGCACAAATGCATTCAATGACTACATCTTTCAGATGACATGAATACATTTATACTCACTTAGACACAAACACCACCTAAACTATATATAACTACAGGCCAATTTGCACGTTTACATGCTCTTTTCAAAATTGTTAAACTTAAGTTCAAAACCTAACATAATACAAAATTGAATAGGACTGAAATTTGCTACATTTCTACAGTAATACCTCATTGAAATATATTATGAATCTAAAAAATGTAATACTATTAAAACAATGAGATGTAGCTGAAAACCACAGATGTTAGTCTTTCAATTGTATTACCATCTAATACAATAATTTTGTCCTGTAATGTAAAAATAGACTATGTAACATACAGTATACTGCAGTTAATTTTTTTTTTTTATTACAAAAGCAAATGTATATTGCTGCCTGTTGTTTGTGTTTTTAAGCTCGTTCTTTTATGAGTGACAAAGTGAGTTTGTTTGGTGAAACCTTTGCTAATGTTATGGCAGAACGAGTTGATTTAAGACATGTATGAAGTGTTTTGGTAGTCAAAATCAAATTCTAGTGCATTTCAAATGTGAAATTAACCGCTGTGCCGAGCTGATAGTTAGTTAGGAGAACAGTTTGAAGAAAAAGTGACCTAAGTATTGAGAAATGTGTCCTAGCGATTGTAAAAAATCAAATCAAATCAAAAATAAATAAATAACATGGTAACAACTGCAAATGTACCTGTTTATTGATAGGTGACAAACACGCCCACATCTTGCTTTAATTTTTTATTCCTAGTAATTTCCAAAACTCAGCCCCATTGACATATTTCTATCCAACCCCTTAAAGACAAATCAAATGACTTTCCTACATTTACTGGTTAACTTTAAAAAAAATGTAAACAAGATATTTTTCAGAATGTTCAAGATGAACCAGTGGTGTTTCTGTATAGATAGACTATGTATGATTAAATATGTGTGTGTGAGTGTGTGTGAGGGAGTGAACATGGCATGTGTATTTGATATGTGTGTACAGTGTATTCATGTGTAAATATAATGACTCTGTTTGTTTTGAGAGGGCGTTCTCAGTTTACTGACTATATTAAATATCCAGAAAGATCACACACACACACACACACACACACACACACACACACACACACACACACACACACACACACACACACACACACACACACACACACACACACACACACACACACACACACACACACACACACACACACACACACACACACACACACACACACACACACACACACACACACACACACACACACACACACAAGTCTGTGTTAAATTGAGTGTCTGTGTATATAGTGCCTTTCCAAGGAACAGAATTTCACAGAAAAATAAAAAAATTTTGATTGAAAAAACAATCACAATGCAGTATGAAGAATCTAAATAAAAGTAATACAGATATCTTAAAGCTAAAGCTAAAGCTAAACCCATAACTGATATTTTGAAAAAATATTACGAAATATGCTAAATGTTATATAACAGAGAACTGGAGCCCTGGCTGATTACCGATCAATTATATTTGTATAGTACAGTTTCACGAAAGAACACTTAAAAGCAGCTTTACAGAAAATCGACTTATTTTGAAATGTGGAAGTACCCTATTTATACGCTAATAATGATGTGCACTAATAAATCATTGATAATAATCCATAAAATAAAAGTCAATTTTGATTTCATGGTGACTTTACCACTAGAGGTACACTGTAAAAAAAAATATGATCAATAAGTTATATGACAACATATGTTTTTAAATTGTTTTAACTCATCAAACTAAGTTAAGCAGTTTTCAACTTTTTTTTGTTATACAAGATTCAACCCATTATTTAACCATCCAAGTTGATTGTACTTAAAAATTTAAGGTAGTAACATAGTGCCGTAAACAGTAAAACTATTTGTGCTACAAACCACTGTTTTTATGATTACGATAATACATTTGAATAATATATGATAAATACCAATTTGCAATATCAAGCAGTATAACGGACTGGTTTAGCCAGATGACAACAGAAGCCTTGTACATTCAAGTTACAAATTGCCACGTCCGCTCTTATGTTAAATATAATGGATTGAGTAAGCCAAAAGTTACTGTAGCAAGGAGGAAAAACTATTTAAAAAAACGAAATAACACTAAAATTATCAAGAGGTAACAAAGACAGTGGTAACAACGACTTATACAGTAAGCATGTCACCCATTTGTGACAAGAACAGAACCACAAGTGATGTCCAATCTAAAACGGACAGCAGACTCAACAAAAAAAATGGAGCAAGAAGACGGACCAATCCACTCGAACACCTGTCAACCCACATCTTACCAGCATCAGAGCAGCGTGACGCCTGCAGACTCCTCCTGCTCTCCAGCTCATCTGTCTCTTCGCTGATGGGAGTCAGACGCTCCATAGAGGGGGCATATTCAAACCTGTCGCCCTGACCTCGCAACACCATGGAGGACACATCCACTCCAGATCCATGAACAAGCCTCAAGTTCTGCTCCACTTCTGAACTCTCATCTTTCACTGAGACCTCAGAGTCACCAGCTTGGCTTTGGCCGGGGCGGCGGAAGCCGTTGGAGAAGGCGTCTGAGATCTGAGCGAGCCACGAAGAGAACGCTGGGATACCTGACTGAGGAATGTCTGCCATTCCATCAGATTTCAAAGTGTTTTCCACAATGATCTGAACGCTTTCGACAACAGCTCAAAAGTAGGCCTATTTTCAGATGCACAGAAGACCCAGTGAATTCCCTCATGTTGTTACTGTTTTAAAAACAAAATCAATACAAAACATATTCACTTTGAGAACATGTTTACTGCTATAGTGCACCTAACAATCACCATTTGCGTATGCACAGCAGACAGACATCAAATGTACAATTTCATTCAAAGTTAACATTCAGCAACCTGATGAAAACCTTTTTAAATAATACTGTTTAAACGGTTTTAAATGGTATTAAAATTGTGGATGAAACCAATAATCCAAACTATAATTGGGTGATTTTAAAACTCTCTTTAGACTATTTTGCCTAAATAAAAGTAAATAAAAAAAAAACACAAAACTAAAATCTTTTATTTTAAATGCAACAAGTGAATTAAGGCATCACAACATTATAATGTAAAGGTTTCAAAAATGGATTTTCATTTTGAGATTTGCCAAAGATTGCACTTAACAGTGTTATGAAATAATTTTTTAAAAAGATTAACAGTAACACTGTACATTACAATAACGTCTCATTAGCTAACATTATTTAAAGCATTAACTAGCATTAATTAACATTAACTTACAATGAGCAATACATTTGTTACATTATTTATTAATCTTTATTAATGTTACTTAAGATACAAACATTGATTTTAAATAGGTCTATTAAATAATATTAACAGATACAACATATTATTATAATAATGTATTAGTACATGTTGAAATAAACATTAACTAAGTTTAATAAATGCTTTAGAAGTATTTTTTCATTTTTAGTTTCTTCATTTTAACTAACGTAGTAAACAAATGAAATCTTATAGTAAAGTGTTACTAGCTTAGCTTTGAGTGAGAGTTAGATGATGGCAAAGGTCATTTAAATGTAAAAAATATGGGAAACTAGCATGCACAATTAAATACCAATATATTTTTAAAGAATCTCAAATTTGAGCCAATAACTGATATGGAAGTGATATATTGTGCATCCCTTTATAGTATATATATATATATATATATATATATATATATATAGTACAAACACTTACCAGAATGGCTTCCTCAAAAAACAAAACAATCAATTACTCCATTTAGAGCTCCTGCACCTCTGCAACTTTCTGCTTATAACAAACCTTCAGTCAAACCAGTTCAGCGGCACCTGAACGCATTTCGTTGATCTAGACTCGGGACACCTCGCACAACAGACTGACTGAATATTTACTAAGGGAGCTGCTTTTGAAATAGCACGGCAGAACTTCCTCCAACACCCAGCTGATATACTGACCATGTAATGTGTGTATGTGTGTGTGTGTGTGTGTGTGTGTACAGGTTTGTGAGGGCCAAATGGAACCATAATATACTTATATATAAAATATAACAACCAACTAGTGAGGACATTTTACTAGTTAAAAATGCTTATAATTCGGCCAAAACTTGTTTTTATTTAAATCGAGTGTTTTGCACATGTTTCTGTGATGGGTAGGTCTGGGGGTAAGGCAGAGGTTGGGTTAGGCCATAGAAAATATCATTAACCTGATATAAACTCAATGGAAGTCAATGCAATGTCCTCACTAATATAGTTAAACAAACATTTGTGTGTGTGTGTGTGTGTGTGTGTGTGTGTGTGTGTGTGACCAAAAGGTGCAGAGTTTAATTGTATGTATAACATGTTTTCCAGGAGAAAGGGACAACCCATAGAGCACACAGAGATGTGCGTGGTTCAGTGAATATATTATGCAGATAACATGCCTGTCTGCCATTGGTCATCAAACACACATCCCCACCCCAGACTATTATTTTTCATGTGGGATAGTAGAAAGTATTTTAACAATAAAACTTTGTTAAAGTCACCATGAAATTAAAATTGCAGTATTTATAAAAAATAGTTTAACTGTGCACATCATTATTTAATTTTTTTTATCATGTGCCCTGATAATCTTTAATCACAATAACTTCCCCTCCCTCTGGCAGCAACTCTTCTCTTCTCTGATGACACGTTTACTGGCGCAAGGGTGGGACAACCTGTCACTCACTTGAGATCGACCAATAGCAAACCACAACCATCCCACGTTGAGCATTTCACTCAGATATATGTCACGATAGGGAAGAAAAGACTATGATAACTTCTGTTTCATGCGAGTTTGAGTTCACCGTTCACAAAATAGAGCGAAGGAGTCCGCAAAAAAGTTTGTCTGAACAATATTACTGACCCAGTCCTTGGTGAATCCCAGCACGGTCTCTTCGTTTGCGCCGGCTGTACTGCTCGAGGCAGGGCAGACCTCCAACACGAGCGAAACAAAGCTTCTTATTGATGAAGAGGAAGAGTATGACCAGCAAGACGACAAAGATGCCCACAGCTGACAGGAAGCCCACCGCCTCAGGAGTGACTGGTGAGGGAGTAGACACACAGAAACACTGATCAGAATTATATTTTCAATCCCCTAAACCAAACCTTTATGCATTTGAACATTTTATTTTCTTACTTAGCTATTTATTTAAATGGTTTCCTCTTGGGACCTGATGTACCAATGTTACAATCCCTGTCTTGTTTCCCCTGTTTATACCCCAGTGTTTCCTGTGTTCTTTGTCAGGTCTTTTCGTTTCATGGCTGTTTGTTGGTGTCTTTTTATTCTTATTTCTGCTGTTCATAGATGTTCTACTTAGTGCTGTCAAATCGATTAATCGTGATTAATCGCATCTAACATAAAAGTTTTTGTTTACATAATATAATGTGTGTGTATACTACATTTACATATATATGTGTGTGTGTGTGTGTGTGTGTGTGTGTGTGTGTGTCTATACAGTGTTAGATGCAATTAATTGTGATTAATCACGATTAATCGATTTGACAGCACTAGTTCTACTCCTTGTGTTTTTGGTTGTTTTCATAATGAGTAATGATTCCTACTCTCCTGCATCTTTAAAGTTCACCAAACGTTACAACCAATTGGTGTCACTGGCCATGTTAAATACATTTTTTCCCTCAAATTATTATTAATAAAACTGATTTAAAGATAAATAAAATTAAAAAGGCACAGAGGCCTTCCTAGATGAGATGTCCCTTCTACTTAAAAGGGGTTATAAAAGTATTACATCCGCTAGGGGTAAAACGTAATAAAGAAAAGAAAAGGCTTCCAGCAGGCCGTCAGGCCAAAAGGACCAAGGAAAACACCATAAATTAGAAGATAAATTGGTAACACCTTACAATAAGGTTTATTAGTTAACTACTGTAGTTAACATGAACTAAGAATTAACAATACTTCTACAGCATTTACTAATCTTAGTTAACATTAATTTCAACATTTACTAATACATTATTAAAATCAAAGGTTGTATTTGTTAACATTAGTTAATGCTCTGTGAACTAACATGAACAAACAATGAACAGCTGGATTTTTATTAACTAACATTAACAAACATGGTCTCTCCTACATTACCACCACATTCTGAATGAAACAAATGATCAAGAGAAACATGCACCTTTAAACCTTTCAAACCTTTTTGATTCTTCAGTTGTTGTTTTTCCAGATTTTTATGTAAAGGGAAGAGCTGACTGACTCCAAATTGTTTAGCATTGTACATCATAGATTTCATTTGTCATAGCTCAATGTTTTTCAGGGAACTGAATTCTGCTTGGAGGAGACAGAGAGAAACCACGGCCTCATATTCGTCAAAGGAGCTTTGAAGTGAACACTTCAAGTGTAAAATGGACCATTAAGTTGCATAGGAGTGAATATTTCACTGATTCTGAGAGGGCAGGCTCTCCCGAGTGTGTGTTGACTGAAAGGCTAAAGCGGAACACTATTATACTAAACCATCTATTATACTGATCCATCTAATCTGCACCCACACACACACAGTTCTCGCTGCAAAGAACACAACAACCACTCACACAGACGAGTGTGAAAAACAGAAGCAGATTGGAATATCGTCATAAAAACAAGAAAGAGAAAAAACAACATTTCCTTTTCACCATTTTCATTATAGAAAAGAGCAGCAGGAACATTCTTCATAACATCATATTTCGTGTTTTTACAGGAGAGAGTCGGTCATACAGGTTTGGAACCACTGAAGGGTGAATAAATGAATCATTTTGGGTGAACTATTTATTTTA
>NW_028117865.1:10000-17649 GCF_965113295.1 Leuciscus leuciscus
TCAGGTGTGTGTTCTTCAGTGTTGCTCAGGTGTGTGTTCTTCAGTGTTGCTCAGGTGTGCGTTCTTCGGTGTTCCTCAGGTGTGTGTTCTTCGGTGTTCCTCAGGTGTGTGTTCTTCGGTGTTCCTCAGGTGTGTGTTCTTCGGTGTTGCTCAGGTGTGTGTTCTTCGGTGTTGCTCAGGTGTGTGTTCTTCGGTGTTGCTCAGGTGTGTGTTCTTCAGTGTTCCTCAGGTGTGTGTTCTTCGGTGTTCCTCAGGTGTGTGTTCTTCGGTGTTGCTCAGGTGTGTGTTCTTCGGTGTTCCTCAGGTGTGTGTTCTTCGGTGTTCCTCAGGTGTGTGTTCTTCGGTGTTCCTCAGGTGTGTGTTCTTCGGTGTTCCTCAGGTGTGTGTTCTTCGGTGTTCCTCAGGTGTGTGTTCTTCGGTGTTCCTCAGGTGTGTGTTCTTCAGTGTTCCTCAGGTGTGTGTTCTTCAGTGTTCCTCAGGTGTGTGTTCTTCAGTGTTGCTCAGGTGTGTGTTCTTCAGTGTTCCTCAGGTGTGTGTTCTTCAGTGTTGCTCAGGTGTGTGTTCTTCAGTGTTCCTCAGGTGTGTGTTCTTCAGTGTTGCTCAGGTGTGTGTTCTTCAGTGTTGCTCAGGTGTGTGTTCTTCAGTGTTGCTCAGGTGTGTGTTCTTCAGTGTTCCTCAGGTGTGTGTTCTTCAGTGTTGCTCAGGTGTGTGTTCTTCAGTGTTCCTCAGGTGTGTGTTCTTCAGTGTTCCTCAGGTGTGTGTTCTTCAGTGTTCCTCAGGTGTGTGTTCTTTAGTGTTCCTCAGGTGTGTGTTCTTCAGTGTTCCTCAGGTGTGTGTTCTTTAGTGTTCCTCAGGTGTGTGTTCTTCAGTGTTCCTCAGGTGTGTGTTCTTCAAGAACTGAGTGCAGATTTTTGTCTTTAACAGTAAAATAAATGATTCATTACACTCTGTTGATGCTGTTATATCAGTGAGGGTGTTGCTTATAGTTTATTAGTTCATGTTTAGTGTATGCTGTGTTGTGATGCTGTCACTTTAATTGAGATGCCGGATAAATGCTGTAGTTTTTAATTGACTGAGATAATCTGATATAACGAATGCAGCGTAAACACTCAGAGATACAGTCAGAAGATTCATTATAATGCAGTTTCAATATATACAGTATATAGCCTTTATGATAATACAGTATATGTAGAAGCCATACTTACCACCTTATTTAATTTGTATAAATTTGTTCATTTAAATATCAGTTTGTTGTGTATTGTTAATTGTGTTTATTTCTCTGAGTGTGTGCCCTCTATAGGTGAGAGGTGAAAAGTTGCATAAAGGATAGGCCACCCCTGACAGGAAGGGGGCGCTGGTACAAGAGCACACAGTCTTTTGACCATACACATGGAGCTAGGGTGGCATGGTGCAACAAACCTGCAAGCGGCCTAAAAGTTGTTTGTTGTGTTTTATGTTACAATGCATCTTTATTTTTTATTTAATAAACTTCAGTTATTTGTTTGGAACATCAACACGCCTCTCTGGATCTATTTATGGTACGCGTCAGAATCATAGCATCAGCATCTCCCACAGTGGACAAGGAACAAGGATTAAAAATAGGAGACTTGTTTTACCACTAAAGTATATATGATAATAACAGTTGAAATCACTCACTCACTCACTCACACACACACACACACACACACACACACACACACACACACACACACACACACACACACACACACACACACACACACACACACACCATATAATATATTCTTCATATTTCAGCTCATTTGTTTCCTAAAAGCAGGGGATGATCAATGACAGAAACAGACGAGTGGAAACTCTGATCTAATGCCTCCATTATCTCTCTCTCTCTCTCTCTCTCTCTCTCTCTCGATCAGTCGATCTCACACATTACAAGTGTGTTAAAGAGAGATATCTGACTACAGGTTAACCGAGAGTCTAGCACACACACTGCAGAAGCTCTTCCTCCTCCTCCGTGTTTCTGTCTCCATTTCCATCTAAATATTCTTCAATCGAGACACATTTACTGGAAAACAATTCAGATAAAACAACACAAATCTGCAAACGGGGTCAGAAAAATAAACATAATTCTCCGGGGACAGCAGATATCTGATGATGCTTTAACACTCACAAGACTTCACATCTCCAGTAGATGTGTCTCGACTGAAGAATGCTGAGATCTTTGTGCAGAACACGAGACAGAAACACTTTCTGCATGTTTTGCATTGATGAAACATTCATCATAATAATGCCAGAAATATGCATTACGTAGTTGTTCTTCAGAGAGCGAGAGCATCAGAGGATCAGACAGCAGAAGTGAGTATAGATTCTCCAGCAAATTTCATTTGTGTCGTCGTCCAGCTCTCTGATTTATGAAAGCATGCATTTCTCTCTCTCTCTCTCTCTCTCTCTCTCTGTCTCTCTCTCTCTCGTGATCAATACGCTTCACCTGCGACTGAATTTGCAATAATAAAAGCATTACATGAGCGGGAAAATAACAGGGAATCTTATTAAAAGCGTGAGTGTGTGTGTGTGTGTGTGTGTGTGTGGCGTGGAGAGAGACACCAGAGAACAGACAGGCTTGATTCACCTTAGCATTCACTCTGGCCCTCGTGCCGAATATATATTTCATACTCTGTGTTTTATATTCCACCGGCTGAGCCCGACGCCACACTCATCTTTATTTCATTCTGGGATGTTTTTAATTTTGCCGGAGATTATTATTTCTCACCTCTATCTCTCTCTCTGTCTGTCTGTGTGTGTGTGTGTGTGTGTGTGTGTGTGTGTGAGAGAGTATGTGTGTGTGTGTGTGTAAGTGTGTGAGTGTGAGTGTGTGAGTGTGTGTGTAAGTGTGTGAGAGTGTGTGTGTAAGTGTGTGAGAGTGTGTGTGTGTGTGTGTGTGTGTGTGTGTGTGTGTGTGTGTGTGTCTGTGAGAGTGTGTGGAAGTGTGTGTGTGTGTGTGTGAGAGAGAGAGAGAGAGAGAGAGAGAGTGTGTGTGTGTGTGTGTGTGTGTGTGTGTGTGTGTGTGTGTGTGTGTGTGTGTGTGTGTGTGTGTGTGTGTGTGTGTGTGTGATCCACTCTCTCACACACACACACACACACACACACACACACACACACACACACACACACACACACACACACACACACACACACACACACACACACACACACACACACTCCCTCTACAGTGCAGAACCCCTTTGGATCTTTGTTTACTCATTTGTTTTGAACTCTCTTGTTCTTAGACCTTCTGGAGGTTCTCTAATTAGCGTAAAGCTTTAATCGTTCCCACTGGATCCACAGCCTTTAAATAATGTTCCCAGTACAAACCTGCGCTGACCACTGCATTACTCACTGAACTGCTGAACCACACACACACACACACACACTAAACCACTGAGTCTCGTCAGAAATAAGTAATGTCAAGCTGATCCGCTGGCGTTCATCATTCACGTTTACGTTCACGAGACAGAACAATGTTTCTATGATCATCAACCGTTTCAACGATGAATAAACAAACGTTACAATTTATGTGGCCTAAGCGATTATAAACGCACACACTCACTGGTTTGGTAGTTAAAATGGAATATTGCAGTGTTTATTCTTTTATCATTATTGTGTGAATCAGAATAAGTTCCTCTCGCAGCATCTCTTCTCTTCTCTGATGATGTGGGCGGGGCAACCTGTCACTCACATGAGATCAGCCAATAGCAAACCACAACCATCCAATCAATTCCCCACAGAGACAATCAAGCCCCGCCCACATTTGTTCTTGCCCCTGAAGCCCCGCCCCTTTTCAACGCTGCGCTCGTTGTCTTTTGTCTTCCGGTCTGTATTTTCACAGCGATCTTGCGTATTTATGAATGAACGTCTCGTTTTAAAATCTTCCAGGTCTACTGACATTTGTTAAGACATCTGCTTTAAACATTACAATCCTCATGATAACTTTCGTTAACTTTACATTAAGTTAATCCACTTAATGATTCATTCATTGCTATAGGAGAGGAAGGATTTTCGAAACTCATTAAATCATCTAAATCGACAACATGTATGTTAGACCCTATACCGACTAAACTACTGAAAGAGATGCTTCCAGAGGTCATATATCCTCTTCTTAATATCATTAATTCATCTTTGTCATTAGGATACGTTCCAAAAACTTTTAAGCTGGCTATGATTAAACCACTTGTTAAAAAAACGCGACTTGATCCTACAGAATTAGTCAATTACAGGCCGATCTCGAATCTACCTTTTCTGTCAAAGACACTAGAAAAGGCGGTATCCTCACAACTGTGTTCCTTTTTAGAAAGAAATGAGATCTGTGAGGATTTCCAGTCAGGATTTAGACCGTACCATAGTACTGAGACAGCTCTCATTAGAGTCACACATGATTTGCTCTTATCATCCGATCGTGGTTGTATCTCTCTATTAGTGTTACTCGATCTTAGTGCTGCATTTCATACTATTGACCACAAAATTATTTTAAATAGACTTGAAAATTATGTTGGCATCAGTGGAATTGCATTAGCATGGTTTAAATCATACTTATCTGACCATTATCAGTTTGTAGCAGTAAATTAAGAGATGTCTCATCGGTATGGCGTACCACAAGGCTCAGTACTAGGACCGCTGCTGTTCACTCTGTACATGCTACCCTTAAGCCTGGTTCACACGGGATGATTTAAAAATTGACGGCCGATTTTCCAAACCTGAGAGACCCCACACACGGGGATAAAAAATCACGGGTCTAACAGTTTTGGTGGTACAGTGTGTGGTGCGCAGCCACACGGCAAAATCAACACATCACACACGAACCGATTTGACTCCCGAGCATTCCCAGATCAGACGGGAAATCGCGCAAAATACCTCGAGATCAAACGTGACTTCAGAGTAAACAATCATGGCTGACGAAGAGGATGCAGTGGCAATAGTTTGTAGTTTGTTTTTAACCGGAAAAAAAACGTTATCAAAAGAAAAGGCGATGATCTCTGACGTCCACCGGAATTTCTGGTGCGCCATATCGCTGGCTGTTTTGATTATATTTCCCGGAGTTTCCTCGCCGCCTCGTCACCTCGCTTTCTGATTGGCTACACTCCACAGTCCACAGGCTGCGTGCTCGGGGGACACCACACACGAGAAGAAATCGGGTCAAATAAATCCAACATGTTGGATATCCCCGATTTGAGATCGGAGCGGTCCCGACGTCCTTCCGAGCAGACGAGAGCAGCCTTAACACACCACACACGGCAGGAATATCTGATCAGATTATTTTACGATAATCGGAGCATCCTTAAGATTGTCGGAAGGGGTGAATCGGGGCTAAAATCGGCCTAATTATCCTGCCGTGTGAACCAGGCTTCAGGAGATATCATTAGGAAACATGGCATTAGTTTTCACTGTTATGCTGATGATATTCAGCTCTATATTTCTTCACGCCCCGACGAAACTTACCAATTCACAAAATTAACGGAATGCATAGCTGTTATATAAAAAGCTGGATGACTAGTAATTTCCTACTTAATTCTGAAAAAACAGAGATTCTAATTATTGGACAAAAAACGTCCTCACGTAATAATCTAGAATACTGTCTTACACTTGATGGCTGCTCTGTCAAGTCTTCATCGTCGGTTAGGAACCTGGGTGTGTGTGTGTGTGTGTGTGTGTGTGTGTGTGTGTGTGCTCTTTGATACCAATCTTTCATTTGAAAGTCACGTGTCTAGTATCTGTAAAACCGCATTTTTCCATCTTAAAAATATATCTAAATTATGTCATATGCTCTCATTGACAAATGCGGAACAATTAGTTCATGCGTTCATGACCTCAAGGCTAGATTACTGTAATGCTCTACTGGGTGGTTGCCCTGCACGCTTAATAAACAAACTACAGCTGGTCCAAAACACAGCAGCTCGAGTTCTTACCAGAACCAGGAAGTATGACCATATTAGCCCGGTTCTGTCAACACTGCACTGGCTCCCTATTAAACATCGTATAAATGTTCAAATATTGCTGATTACTTACAAAGCACTAAATGGTTTAGCTCCACAGTGCTTGAGCGAGCTCTTAACGCATTATAGTCCTTCACGTCTATTGCGATCTCAAAACTCCGGCCAGTTGATAATACCTAGAATATCATAATCGACTGCTGGCGGTAGATCCTTCTCCTATTTAGCACCTAAACTCTGGAACAGTCTTCCTACCATTGTCCGGGAAGCAGACACACTCTGTCAGTTCAAAGCTAGACTAAAGACACATCTCTTTAACCTGGCATACACATAACACATTATAGACTTCTATAATTCAGTGTTAGGCTGCATAGATCAGGTCAGCCGGAACCGGGAACACTTCCCATAAATCCTGATGTACTCGTTACATCATAAGAAGAATGGAATCTACGCTAATATTAGTCTCTCTGTTTATCCCGAGGTTTACCGCAGTCCGCCGGATCCAGGCCGTATCCAGATCTGATGAAGGACCTGCGCCTGGACACACTCTCTCTCACACACACACACACACACACACACACACACACACACACACACACACACACACACACACACACACACACACACACACACACACACACACACACACACACACACACTCCAGATCTGATGAAGGACCTGCGCCTGGACACACTCTCTCTCTCTCACACACACACACACACACACACACACAACACACACACACACACACACACACACTCCAGATCTGATGAAGGACCTGCGCCTGGACCCACTCTCTCTCTCTCTCACACACACACACACACACACACACACACACACACACACACACACACACACACACACACACACACACACACACACACACACACTCCAGATCTGATGAAGGACCTGCGCCTGGATGCCACAACAACGCAGTCCTGAAGTGTCACTAGTCTCTCCCCTGTGAAGGCCTCCCTCCCCTCCTCTCTACAGATAAAGCGTTGTCGGGATAATTCGATAAAAATTCTGTATAATAAATTTTAAAGTCAGCGATAATTTAAAATTTTAAGCCTAAGCGATGGACTCCTGGACAGCGATGCCATAGTAATATACAGAGCGACGCAAAAACGGAAGTTCAAAGACAATATTATAAAGATGGCGGCGCACTTGTTTCTCATGAGCTCTATAGAGGAGAAAAGACTGAGCAACTTCCCTTTCATGCCGATTTTAATAACGTTGTTTAAACTCAGAATAAAACACCTGGACTGTGATCAACATCAGTACATGCTAATCTCAGATTACATGCGCCGAAACACACTTATTCACTCACACAGATTATGACTGACATGCAACATTTCTAGGGATTTGAACCAATAACCTCAATCATTAAACTGGGCCACAAAACAACTGCTCTCTCTCTCTCTCTCTCTCTCTCTCACACACACACACACACACACACACACACACACACACACACACACACACACACACACACACACACACACACACACACACTCACTCTCTCTCTCTCTCTCTCTCTCTCTCTCTCACACACACACACACACACACACACACACACACACACACACACACACACACACACACACACACACACACACACACACACACACACACTCTCTCTCTCTCTCTCTCTCTCTCTCTCTTTCTCTCTCTCACACACACACTCTC
>NW_028117864.1:0-17543 GCF_965113295.1 Leuciscus leuciscus
CGAGGGACAAACACAACAGAGTGTAAAAAATAGTATTATAGTGAGGCAAATTATATATAGTGAAACTAATTAAGCCTAATATATAAGAGAAACATTTTAATGTCTTAACTATGCTAACTTTTAGGTAAATGAACAGTAATTTCAAAAGAGCCACTTTATATGTAAAACTGTGGTCAGCCTCCATCCTAATCCAACCTGTAGAAGTCATCAGGCTTTTGAGGTCATTTCAACACTTTTATTTAGCAGAAGAAAATGGATCAGCCAGAGACTCAGAACCTGTATCTGTTAATGTCACACCTTTATAGGCCAGAAACACAGAATAAGGAGTGTATGTTGAAAGGGTATATATCCCTTTCTGTTGAGGAGGAGATTGCAATTTGTGTTTCTCAATTCCAGTGCTGTGACTGGCTGCTAGCATCAGAAGGGGCACACACAGTGTTGCCCACCCTTCTTTCCCCTGTGAAACTCATTTGCACAATCTAAAGCACACAGAGCAGCGTCTTTATAGTTTTATCAATGCATCACTCACTTCCCAAACCAGCACCATTCCAGAAAGCAGATTATGTAATGTAAGTTTACGGATAACCTCAACTGCCGGTTCCAAAAACAGAGGTTACTTTCAGGGTATTTAAGCAGCAAGATCAACTTACTCTCCGCTGCAGAACTGGTTATGTTTCAGAGTTATTTTACTTATTCAGGGCATGATGAGGCTCCATTTAGCATAACAGATTTCACACAATATAATATTATATAGCTATTTACTGTATATAACATAACATAAGGCAGTGTGCATAGATCAATTTTTCATATTGTACTTCCTCTAAGAGTCTCATATCATATTAGAAATTGTATTAATTTAATTAATTCGAAGTAAGTTTATTTAGACCTTTACAGTATGCTGTGTCAGTCAAGATTTATTTGTTTATATCCATACTTAATGCAGATAAAACTCATGTGTGGGTTGCAGGAGAAGTGGGAAATCTTATTATCTTTTTATAACATTTAGCATGTGTTTTTCCAAAGAGCTTTTATTTATTAACCATAATATATGGTAATCATAACCATGGACATGGCACCCCTGGGCATGTGCCATGATTGCCACAATTTTCCCGGTCCTAATTGGACAAATATCCTTTGCAAAGTTCATCTGCAAAAGAAAACATTGCCAAAACATATATTCTACTATTGAAATTCAGAATATTTCCTTCTTCCCCATGTGACAGTTGTTTAGACATCCGAGAAAGGCATGAGTGGCTGGTAAAGTCAATGGTCAAACCTCCCTCAGATTGAAAGGAAAACCTTGTTTTACAAGTTTATGCAAAGTATGAATAAGCCTTGGCAGTGAGATTCCTCCGGGAAAATATAGCATTATCACATCCCTCGAAAGCATCAAAATGCAAAGAATTATTTACTTTGCACTAGTCAGGCCCCAAGACAATGAGTGCTATGACAGCAAAGATGTGTTTGGACTTGTGATTGCTTGGACGGCCTTGTGGGGTTCAAGAGCTCCTTGGGCATAAGGACGAAATAAAATAAAAGAAGACTACAATGAAATTTAATGATCAAGGGAGAATCATGTAGATGCACACACACAATTTTTTTTTTTTTTACTCACAGGAAGTCCCTTGTATCATCAATCTCATCTTTCAGAGCAAGACCCCCCTGAGTCTGCACTGCTGTTTCTGGCTCTCTCCATACCTGCAGCAGGTCTCCAGACACCCCTGTCTCCAACCAGGCTACTGGACCGGCCCATGGCACATTAATGCAGCACATTCCCCATTATACAACTCTGAAGTCAGTTTCCAACTCTCTACAAACTACAAACTACATTCTGCAGTGGAAGTGGAAAGTAAAAAAAAAAAAGGATTACTCATTTGGGATCATCCCTTGTTGATGGTTGGAACATCCAGACATCATCTGCCGAAAAGTAGGGATGGGTCAGGAGGGCTCAAACTTCATCTAGTCGTCCATTTCTTATCATGTTATGAAGGAAATATTGTGGGCCTGCTTTAAACAGCATTTGCAAGTTGGCATGTCACAGCACAACGTCAGCAATACTTACACATCTAAAAGAATATCCATTTCAGACAAAGGGTTTATTGGTACTTTTGGACAAATTGCCAGCTGTAAGCACTGTTCATTATGCACAATGTTTTTGTTTTTTGTTTTTTTTTGTGAAACAAAACTGTTTTGTTGTGATGACTCAGATAGGTTTGTGCAAAGAAAAGGTAAAGTTAGCAAATGTATTTATTGAAACTCTTCAGTGTTCATGTCAAAAAACGAATAACGTCAAAACGCAGAGAAATCATTGTAACTGTGTGGACATAGCTCAATTTTGGACACTTTTTTTTTCACAAGCTGTTGATGCCATGCAACTAATTGGAGCCATACGAACATTAAATCCTGGCAACGTTAATTGGCTGATGGCTCTGTGAGAAGGTATACAGTTCAAAGCCCTTCTCCAGTGACCATCCTGACTGGTAAAACATTTACAATAATCTAATCAAATATTATATTAATTATAATATTTAATGATTTCTCACACAAAAGAAGATATTTTGAAGAATGTCGGTGATTAGCTCAATTGACTTCCATAGTATTTTTGTTTTTGTCCATACTATGTAAGTCAGTGGGGCTGATCAACTGTTTGTCTACCCATATTCTTAAAAAAATATCTTCTTTTGTGTTCAGCAGAAGAAAGAAATTCATACAGGTTTGGAACAACTTGAGGGTCAGTAAATGATGACAGAATTTTCATTTTTAGCTGAACTATAACTTTAAGGCTATAAATTTTATGCTGATTTTTACTATGATGATTACAGCTCAACCATGTTTAAAATCAGCATTCAGCGTGCGTTTTCCTCTGCAAAATCTCTCATTCTGGTTCGACAGGAAAGACGTGATGCGAAGACAGCACAGCAAGTGATAAGCCAAGCATTTATCTATTGACCGTGTGCTGCACCTGGTCAGCAGAGTCAATATTTACACTTGCATAACTTTATTTTGTATGTAACAGCAGCCTATCGGATAATTTACAGGAACCAGGAACTTGTGAAGATTTTTTCTCTCTGCCCTGTGCCTTTTTCCTTTCCTTTACATTTGTACCAACAGTTTAGGAAGGAACATTTTCTGTTCGCAAAAGACAACACCCCTGTGCACAAAGCATGGTCCACAAAGAAATGGTTTAAGTTTGGTTACTGGTTTACAGGTGGGGAACAACTTGTCTGGCCAGCACAAATCTATGTACTATGTAATCACTGTACTATGATACTGCTACAGTACTTTTTCTTTCTTTCTTTCTTTCTTTCTTTCTTTCTTTCTTTCTTTCTTTCTTTCTTTCTTTCTTTCTTTCTTTCTTTTTTCTTTCTTTCTTTCTTTCTTTCTTTCTTTCTTTCTTTCTTTCTTTCTTTCTTTCTTTCTTTCTTTCTTTCTTTCGAACTACATAACATAATTCAGTACAATTAAAACTGATCATTTTAACCAATAGGTTTTAGTAGGTTGTATGTGCAATATGAATTTTTATATGCCCAAAAGAGTATCCGACCATTAGTTTAGCATCATCTTAATGTTGATTCTATTGGAATCAGCTATAATCGAGTCTGTGAAGAGTTTTCCTTTAAAATTAATTCCTTTAATTGTGAGCTTCCATTTAGTTTCTGCTTCCTTAGAAAGTAGCTGTGTATGTAGTCGGCAAGGCAGCTCACTAGTTTTTGTCTGCTCTCTCTCTCTCTCTCTCTCTCTCTCTCTCTCTCTCTCTCTCTCTCTCTCTCTCTCTCTCTCTCTCTCTCTCTCTCTCTCTCTCTCTACTGAATCTAGTTTAAGCACAGACCTTTGGCCTGCCTGCGGTTCTCTATGATTTGTGGGACTCACATGGGAGGAAAGCAGGATTCCTATAGGTTAAAATCTGCAAACAATGACTCGTGTTGGCTTGATGGATGAACTACATCCTTCCCCATTTGTCTGTGCTTAAACCACCGTCCCTTTATCAATTGTTATCTAAAGTTTGCTAACACGCACTCTTTGAATCTTGCTGGGTGAATGGAAAAAGTGAGAAACAAGATGGAAAGAGATATGCGATGGAGGTTAGACCAGAGCATACGTTTGTATAAGAGGACTCTTCAAAGACTCTCAGGTCCTAATTAAGAGTAGGACGCTTCCTCTTCCCGTGACATTTCGCCGGACATTCTTGATAAATGTCACACCCGTGGTTACGCCAGCAGCAAATGGATGCTTCGCCAAGTGCTTAATAACCTTTATAAATATGCCTGCCAGGAATTCAAATTCTCACACCCACATCCATAAAAAATGTGCCTTGTAAACAAGGTGTGCTTGTGTGTGTGTGTGTGTGTGTGTGTGTGTGTGTGTGTGTGTGTGTGTGTGTGTGTGTGTGTGTGTGTGTGTGTGTGTGTGTGTGTGTGTGTGTGTGTGTGGGTGTCCTGCACATCAAATTAAGTCGGACGCCTCTGTCAGGGATGTGTAGGTTGCATTGTACAGGAATAGCGGTAACACTTTACGGTAACACTTTATTTTACAGTGTCCTTGTTACAAATGTTACATGTACTTACCATAGTAATAACAGTAAATTATGCATAATTACATGCAACTAACCCTCAACCAAATCCTAATCCTAAAGTAAGCACATGTAGTTCATTAATATTACTCAGTACTTAAATATATAATTACACTGTAACAATGACACCTTAAATTAAAGTGTAACCCACTTTACAATAGTTCATATTTTTAACTAACATGAACTAACCATGAGCAATACATTTTTTACATTATTTGTCAATCTTTGTTAAAGTTAGTTATATACAGCTATTCATTGTTAGTTCATGTTTGTTCACAGTGCATTAACTAAATTTAATTATAATAAAGTATTAGTAAATGTTGAAATTAACATTAACAAAGATTAATAAATGCTGTATACATGCAGTTCAATATTAGTTCATGTTAACTAATGTAGTAAACTAATGTTCACTAACAAACCTAATTGTAAAGTGTTTCCGGAATAGCTAAATGAGACCTTATGTGAAGAATTTAAAAAGTCCAAATATATAGTTTTTAAAACAAACAATTTATTTTTTTGCGAGTTTGCTAAGAATAAATAATAAAAGCATCTCCTTGCTGTATACAATGTGTACTGCTTACTTGTTTTTGAGGAACAGGACCTCTGTAATACCGACAAATCAATTTTGGCAATTTTCCAGCATGAGAAGTTGTAACATTACCAGTAAATTACCGTTCTGATGCTATGTTTGAACAGAGCATTAGATTACCCTTATGATATGAACATGTATGTCAGGATGGGCTGAAGTAAGAAGTCTGTCTTGGGCCAATCATAAAGCTCTAACGGAAATGAGAGCTTTTTTTTTTTTTTTTTTTACTTTTGACTAAACATGTGTTATGAGGATGTCTGAGAGTTGCATTTCGTAGCTTTTTCAGTGTCTTGCGCTCAAGACCCTGCCTACTTTTTCATTCCTCAGAGCTGTGGCTCTGCAGTTACTTTTGTGCAACGTCTTGTTTTCAAGAGCAAAAACGCTTTCTGTGTGATCATCCTCTTATGCCCGTCTATCAGAAGTCAAATAAGAAGAAAATGGCACAGATTGAATGACATAACAGAGTTTACTGTTATTTTGGTACTGATGTAATGTAGCCTATTTTACCGGTAAAAGGACAGAACGGACAAAAAGGACAGTTGCTTGTGTGAACATAATATATGGTATATTTACCGGATGTAAGTCGATCTGGTAATTTTAAAGTAATTTACCGGGTTTACTGTGTGAAAGGGGCTATGAGAGATTATCCTAACCCTAATTCGAATATGCTATAATGTTGTTACATTACCTAATTTAGTTGTTGGCATTCGGTTTTAATAAAATTTTGTGTAAATCTGTGCAGATAACAGTTGATATTACTTCTTGTTTATTAGTCACACTGGATATGGAAAGTTAAGTTGATTGTTTCCAGATATAGTATTTATGTAGTGAACTCTGGATATAATAAGCATTTTGGCAAATGTAGACCATTCAGGTATTTCATGAATACAGAAAATTCATATATACTGCATACACTGTTGCAGTGAAAATGTGCAGTGGTTATCTTATGGAAGGATTTCTATCTGATCGTTCTTAAAATGTACTTCTATTATAGTAATCTATAAACGACGCTTGATGAAATTATATTTCTTACTTTAATAAAACAAGCTAATTTAGATGTCACCATATAAATCACACGACAAAACAGGTAACACGATTTTACACTGGACTGAATAATGCAGGAACAGAAATAGTATTAAGTATGCAATTAATTTACATTACACTCCAGTCAATGTTAAATGTTTGTGTCTTCAAAGTCATTTATCGTTAGAGAGAAAGACATAATTGAATGTGTTGTTATGTTCTATGAATGTCATTAAAAATACTAAATATCAGTTGTGATTACATTAAGGCCTGCACATCTGTATTTTGGGCGATTGTTTTGCTTGCCTTGGAAATGGGGATTGTAGTAATTGTGTACACATTGACACTTTTGTGGGTAATGCTAGATTTGATGAGCTTTTTGTGCTTAGAAAAAATAAAATAAAGATATGACATTTAGAATAAGAACTTAACTTGTAGTATTTGGGTGAATCTCTCAAAAATATGAACATTAACAAAAAAAAGTATTCAAGGTTGTTTTTTTGCATTGAGGCATTTTTTATTACACAAATTACACCCACCGACTACATAATACACACCACATATTTCTCATTACTGTAATGTATCCAGTTTTACTTTGTTTTTCTTATCTCATTAGAATTTCATTACTAAAAAAAAAAATTGTATTAAAGGAAGTAGAACAGATGTATGAATACTTTTTAATGTCACCATTGAAATATTAATATTACTTTTAATGTACTTAAAACTGTTTTTTTGAAAAATTTAATATTATGCATATCAGCAAATATAACTTTTCCATGAGTACAGTTGCAGTGAAGTAAGAAGATGTTGTGGGGAAATATAAAATATAAAAATAGAGAAAATATTATTTATATAATTTATTATTTTAAATTTAAATAAAATATGATCCATGCAGACATGTTATTGAGAGTTTAAACATTTAGCCTGACCGCTTTAATATTTATGTGCAGTAATTCTGGATAACCTTATACAAATATAAAGTGAAAATTGTTTAGGATATCTTGTCTTTATTATGTCTTTGATATGGAAATGAAAAAAGAGAAAAGCAAATCATGGTTTATGCATTTTTATTATTAACAACAATTATCTGATTAAATAAAGCATCTAAATAAAATCATTCATGTTTGTTAAGTCTTTTTTTGTTGTGTTTATCAGATCCTCTCCAGACATTCGGCTGACTGACACTCTGTTTGTGTGTGTGAGGATGTGTTTCAAGGTTGTTTCAAGTTACACAACGTGCACTGCCACGCGGTGGCTAATTGTCTCTCCTGAGGAATAATTAGGTGACAAAAGTGTGTAATAGTGGCTTCGCTGAACACACACACCACAAATTGTATGCTGTGTGTTCAGCATGCTTCACAGTGCGCGATCATTTGTTTTGCATGGAAATTTGACATAAAAAAATGAAACAATCACTGCATTCCTGTACAAAGATGAAATAAGGTCATCAGAGAAAGGAAATGGTTCGGATTATTCAATTAATAAATACAATTATTTTACTGTGAAGTACGTTTAGAGAATTTACAAAATAATTTACTAAGCCATTTAGCAGGCCAATAAAATCTCTATGCTACCTATATGAAGGACTAGAAGTGCAGCTTAAAGTAAAATGAAGGAATCAATCAAATCAATTTCTTTTTGAAAAATAAGACAAATGTTTTATATGTAATAGTTATTATTTAGTAAATTATAATAGTTATACAATACAACAACTAAGAAATCATTTTGTAAGTATTTCATTTAACTATGCTTATTTAAATAATAATAATAATAATAATAGTAATAATAAACATTCTTAAAAAACATATTAAAACACTACTAGTAAAAAAAGAATGGTAACACTTTATAATAACTGCATGCTATGAATCATTAGTTACAAAATAGTTAATTAATCATTTCTAAAGTAATAATACACATTAATAAGCAGTTTATAAATAAAGCTATAAATGCTTTATTTTTGAGTTATAAACATATATATATAACGTGTTTAATAATTTTATTTTCATACTTTATTAATGATCAGTTTAGCGTTTCTAAATTAAGTATTACATTATTTACACACCAGTTATTTTGTCAGTGGTTCATAAGATCATTTAGAAAGTGTAAATAAATGATTAATAAATTATTTAAATGTGCATTTATACATCTTATTATTTAGATATATAGTAATAGTTACTCAGTGTGTTAATAAATGCTATATTTCATGATTAATTCAGGTAATTATAAAACATTTAGTTTTCAGTTAACTATTTTTGTGAGCTTACCTAAAGTGAGGACTATTTATGCCTCGTAAAGCTTTTACAGAAGATATTTTATGGCTCAGTTATCTTCTGCACTGATGTTCTCTAATGTTTTAACGTTAGTATAGTTTTAACACTGTGAAATATTTTATTATATTACTATTGTTTTATAAAATGTTTATTTGTTGTATTTTGGCACTCCTGTAATCCAGTGTTGGCACTGGTCAATTTTTATTCAGCAATGTTAACAGTTTACAGAAATTTGTTTTAATATCAGATTGCAGAGACTTAGTTTTATTTTATTTTACTGCACAGTTATGTTTTCTAGAATTTTTATTTTCTATGACATTGAAGATGTTTATTTTTTTTATTTTATATCAAGTCTATAGGTGAACAGTTAATTATTTTTGCATATTGAAATAAATATTTCTATGTTCTATATCACTCTGTGTTGTGTTTGTTTCATTTTTCTGTTTAGAAGATAACTGAGCCTTTTAATCTCATTTGTAAAAGCTTTACAGGGCATAAATAGTCCTCACGTTAGATGAGCTCACAAAAACAATTATTACTATATGTCTAAATAACATTTATAAATATAAATAGTGTATTAATTATTTACTTACACTTTCTAAATTATCTTATGAACCACTGACAACTCCTAAATAACTTGTTTGTAAATAATGTAATACATCATTTAGAAATGATAAAAAGTATGAAAATACAATTATTAAACACATTATATATATGCTTATAAATCAAGAATAAAGCATTCGTAGCTGTATTTATCAACTGCTTAATAATGTCTATTAATGCTTTAAACAATGAATTAACTGTTTACTAATGCATAACTAATGATTCATTGCATGCAGTTATTATAAAGTGTTACCAAAAGTTCTTCAGTCGAACACCAGCCATCGTTACTGTGGGCTTGTAGATGTAAAGATAACAATCAGGCCAGTTAGATCGGTAATGCATTTGACTAATGACTACATGCACTGCTGGGAAATGCTTAAGTGAAACCAAGTGCAAAATGAAGGTTTCATTAAATCAAATTTGTTATTTATGCTCTGTCCTGAGAGTGCCACATGGTCAGAGATACATACAAAACACTGATCTTAATAACATCTCTATTTTTGACAGCACTATGCTAGGCAATCATATCCGGAAAGGAGACTTGCAGCAGAATGGACTGGACTTGCAATCAGAACAGAAAATATATATTTATGTTCATTTTAGAATAATCTACTTACAAATATACATGTCTTTATTTTTGAGGGGGAAAAGAGATAGAGAGAGAGAGAGAGAGAGAGAGAGGGGGGGGGGGGTACATTTTGGAAACGTAACGCTGTGTACATATAATACAGTGTAAAGAGATTCTTATGAAATATATATTCATAAATGTTATTTTCTTTCTTTTTTGTGAATTTTGTATAATAGCATATGCAGAAAAGTGCTTTTATTCAAAGCATTTTAATCTTATTTAATATTATAATTTGTGATCTGTCCCACTTTCCCAGCTGACCAAATTCACCATTTATTCACCTCTCTCAGTAGTGGTTAATGTTGGTTAATGTCCAAGTCTGAACCTCAAGCCAAGACTCGAACTCAGGTCGCTGCGTGCCCAGCTGCGGCATTTGCAGCACGTAGTCCACAAGGCTATTGCTCCGACTACTATCAGGACCCTCGACCATTGTTTTAAAGAGGCAACCTATTCCAAGGGAGCATAGCATTGAGCTTCATGTCCTTTGGACCGGGAGAAGCCTCAGGAGAGCATCTTGATAGGGCATAACCGCCCAACTGCTTCTGAGGCCGAATAACTTCGCTGCCGAACCACTAGGGAAGCTTTCTACCCAAAAAGGGTCTCTTAGGGTCTCATAGTCAGTTTCCTAGTCTGACTATAGTGTGAACCAGAGGGGCTACTGAGAGCGGAGCGCCATAGCACTCTCTTTTTACTGTCTACCACGTAGCTCTTGTTGGCTGATGTTTGCCCATTCCTTACCCATTTCCTTGCCAATCCTTACAGAGTGGGTTGTTAGCTGTGATAAAGCCCACTTTTATACTCTGTCCCAATGCTCCTCACAAACTGTTATAGGAAGCGTGTTAACATTCCACACTATGTCCACGCTATCACCTCCAGATACAGATAACTAAGGCCTAATCTAAACCCTGTCTGTGAAACCAAGCCATAAAGCACACACTAATGCCTTATTCTCCATGGTCATATTCTACATCACTTAATCCAACCCATACCTAAATTTATCAACCACCTTGCTAACTATTAATAAGCAGTAATTAGGAGTTTATCGAGGCAAAAGTAGTGGCTAATAGTTAGTTAATATATAAACTAAAGCTCATATAAGTTTACATGATTTTGCCATGTTGAGTCAACAAAATATTTATCATTAAAAAGAAGGATCATAAAGATTGCATTTTGCTCATTTTTACTACTAAATTAATGGAACTATTCGACATAAAATATATTTGGGTCAGACTTTAGTTTAGGGTCCAGTTCTCACTATTATTTAATTTCCAGTTATGTAAATGCACACTGTGGAGTATGTTATATTTTAATTTTTTCATTGGTAGGCGACCATTTCTGACATTATAATGCTTTGCACCCATCCTATGAGAAAGTTCACTCAGATATAAGATACTAATCTCTCAGCTGCTCAAAATATAGGAGGTCAAATATGTGGCACTCACAATGTCTCCACGTGTGCCAAGTACGTTCTGACAACCAGTGTGTCTTTTCATCTCTCTTACTGCAGATGTCCCAAGGGGAGGACAGGCGGCCCACCATTCCACGCTTTCCATTGCCCTTCATGATGGATGTGTTGCATGAGCGTTGGACTCGTCCCCCGGGCCTGTCTCTGCCTCTTTTCTGGGTTAAAAGGCACCCTACATCACACCCATCTATACATTCACAAGCTGAGTGTGTTTACTGGAGTATAAAAGCACAGCAATTTCCAGAAGAAATATCTTAGACAGCACTTTTGAGATGCGTTGAAAATGATATCACAACCTGAGCAATGTTGGATTTTTCAAAGACCACGTTTTCATCATTCTTGTGATTAAGTTGAATCATTTTCATGTGCGTGTGGTACAGAAGAGAGCTCAGGTATAACAGTATGTGGTACTCAAAAAGCTGAAATCTAAGGCTATGTTCACACTTAGCGTCTTTTTTCAAACTGCCAGCGTCTGTTCTACATTATAACCCTATGGAGTGAACCGTTTTTTCAAAAAAGTCCTGAGCGCTTTTTTAGACGCCACCGCCGGCGTCTTTTTCTGCAGCTCAGAGCGTCTTTTTAAGTTGAAAAAAGTTCAACTTTTCTGAAAAGAACGCCCTACGTCAAGCGCCTTTTTGACAGCTGACCAATGACAAGCGAGTAGCGAGACCTGTCGTTTCCATAACAACAAGAACAACTGTCTGTCGTGCACCCACAAACTTCTTTGTGAACCGACATTCTCCTCCCCGGTAACTTCAAAAGCCAACGCAAGAGCCAAATTTCTCTTTCTCGACATTTTTTGCATCACACAGCACTAGGCTACTGTTCCAGCTCTTGTTATAGCAACAAAAGACGCGCTCGGCTGCTATTTGTAACCGAACGCTGCCAGCGTTTTTTTTTTGCTAAAAAAACGCCGTTGTCAACTTTTTCTTGTCAAAAAAGACGCTAAGTGTGAACATAGCCTAAGGCTGCATTCTCATTCACATCCAATCCATCACCTTTAGACAAGTTACACTATGTAATTTGCTAAAAGAGATGAAATGCTGTACAAATATTCACGTTGCATTTTCCTACGCAAAGTATATATATTTGCATTATGCCTTGTAACTTATTAAAAATGGCAGTAAACATCTCAAATATTTGAAGAGGTATATACATACATTTGAACATATAAAAAAAAAAATCAGTGTTAGGTCAAATAAAGTTCAAAGATATTAACAGTGCATTGGTTTTACATTTGTGAAATGATTTAGAGGTAGAAATTTGAGTAAAAAGTGCAACATGTAAAACATTGTAACAGCCATTATGCTACACAGATTAACTAGGACCGCATTTTCTCTAGTTGGGATGGTACCACCTTTTTCAACCGACGACCAGCAAAACATTTTGCAGACCTTCTTGGCCGGTTCAGAAAGAACGCGTTTTGGTGTTACTGCCGTACTTTTCCATTGTTTTTCTATATAAGCATGCTGTAGAATAGATGGACATTTTTGACCTTTGTGTCAAGTCTTTTGTAGCATCTCATGCTTGACACGTGTTCTAAAAATAATTCAAAAGAATCAATTTAAAAGAATTAAAAAAGCGCATCTCAGGAGCTTTTGTCCGTATCATATCTCAATATGATAGTTTAATTGCCTTTATAGCACCACATCGTCATACTGTATCTTGATACCAATTACGTTCTTGTCAAATGTTGTTTATATTGGCATGTACGCAGTAGCATCTAAATTCAGTAACTAACATTGAAAATTAAATGCTGTTTGCAACTCATTTTTAATTCTGTAAACTGATGTGAAACAGGATATTCAACAAGTAAAAATTAGTGAGTGGGGCTTGATTAAAAGGTGGTTGGTCGCTCAAAAAACAAACAAAAACAGGAACATGTATTTAGAAATTAAATATGGTCAATTGCACAAGGCATTGTGGGCAATTATGACAAAGGTTAATTGTGTGGAGGTTGAAGAAAAATGAACATGAAACCTAGAAAAAGTGTCAGCTTGGCTTGATGCCTCTTGTTTAACCTTAAATACTAAAAAGACAAAGTCTATATGTTTTTAAAAAATAAAATAAAATAAAAAATGCTACAGCAGAATCCTTATACATTAGAATTAAAGATGAGGTTTTTGAGCAAGTATCAGAGGAAAAATACCTTGGCATGATTTTAGATTCTCAGTTAAATTTTAAAAGTCATTTGAAAAAGATGCGTAAAAGGCAAATCTTACTAGCTTCTAACACATTATTATGCCCTTCTGTTTTTAAACTCAATGACATTATCACACATGTTCTATGGATTAGCTATTTGGTCTCAGACAAATCAATCTGTAATAAATCAGATCGAATGTCTTTACAACAGAGCCTTGAAAATCTTAGATAGAAAGCAAACAAGATACCATCATTGTCAGATCTTAACTAAATACAAGATATTAAGCTTTGCTCATTTGGTCTTTCTCCACTTTGTAAAGTTTGTCTTTAAATGTTTAAATGGTCTTGCACCTCAGCCCTTATGTTTTTTTGTTTTTGTTTGTTTTGCTGTTTTTTTGAGAGATTGCATGGGTGCAGCAGATCCACTAGTCAAGTCACATTATTTATATAGCACTTTTTACGATACAGATTGTTTCAAAGCAGCTTTACAGAGATAACAGGAAAATAATGCAACAAAGTTTGTTTCCAGAAGAAAATAGCATCACAGTCCAGCTTAAGTAAGTTCAGTGATGTTTCATTTTTGCTGTAAATTTTGTATTAATTTAGTTACGTGTTGTTTAGTAAAAAAAACGTGATATCATCGTCCAGCTCAGTTCAGTTCTCATATAATGGTGTACATGCAGGCAGATCAATAATATTGTTGAATATTGAGAGCTAGAGCGGCTAGAGCATCACTAGAGCTGCTTCTAGTGGAAATTGTAAAATGCTATTTTGTAAAACATCCTTTGCTCAGACTGTCCTCTCAGTGAAAGGTGTACATTTCTGGAATTCATTACCTGGGGTGCGTTCTCCGATAACGTTGTCTCTTAGCACGCTACGAAGACTCAAAAGGTACACCTTAACTACAGGTATACCTTTCCTACGTGTGTTCTCCGAACTATACCTTAGGATGTTGCTTAAGGTAAACCTTCTTAAGTTCGACCTTAGCAGGTGCTGTCCATGGTGGAGGCGCTGAATAGGTTGATATCGATGCCTCAATGATCGATTGTGCGCTCTTTCCTTCACAGCGGTATAGGTAAAGTATTGAGAAAACAATGTTCTTTATAAAGAAGCGTTTTAGAAATAGTACAAACTGCATTTATCGGGGCTCATTGAAATATGTACATGCAGAAATAAATATGAGTATGTGTTTATAATTTAGCAAGTGTGCAATCCCAAACCCTCACGGCCATACGTGTGTTAATGTTCTCCACAACGTATGCTGATTATCCACCAGCCATGTAGTTGACATACACTAACTGGCTCCGCGGACGGCGCCGTCTTTGATTTAAAACAAGTACTCGCTGTCTCGCTGCCATAGCAATAAAGTTTGTGTAAACTCATCTTTCTTTATATAGACTCTTCTGTCAAATGGTTCGCCAGCTGATGTGCCTTAGGATAGTAGCCTAATTAAAAAAAGCTAACAACCATTAGTGTATGGAAACTTTATTAATGAAAACACTTCCATACACTGGGTGTAGGCTATAACAACATAAGTATTTTATGTGTAAATTTTTTAAGTAAAGTAAAAATGTAATTTTAATACTAAATCAGATTTTATATTAAATGTTCATATACAATTTTCTATGTGTAATTAAACTGCGATGTAAAAAAGCTTTTTGCATAGTGGTGGCCACAAGCGGTATGAACCGTCAGCAGCGATAAGGTATAGCTAAGAGCGCTCCAGACCAACCTTACGAACGTATGACTTACAGAAGGTATACTTAACTAAGAAGGTTTCGGAAACCACGTATTAACGATAAGGTACTTCTTAAGGTACAACTTAAGAACGACGTAGCGTTAAGGTAGTTTCGGAGAACGCACCCCTGATTATTTAAAATCTGCTGCAAGTTTTAATATTTAAAAAAAAAAGCCAATAAGTCTTGGTTAATTCAGCAACAAACTTGTACTCATGTTTAGTTTAATTTCTTTTTTTCTCGGTTTTGTTTGCTGTTGAAACTCATTTATAAAAGCCCTTCTAGGGACAAGTGTTGCAAATTAGCTTTAGCTACAAGCACTATGATACACGCATGGCTGTTGTCACAGTTTATATATGTTTATTGTATCTGTCCCTATACAAATAAAACATTAAATAAATCAATAAATCAATAAATAATATTAGCCCCCAAATCAGCATACTTTGAAATCTCACTAGAAATACACCATTCAAGCACATTTGGTAGAAAAGAGTCAAGATCGCTGTCCGCCTAATTTTAAAATTGTTCCATCTTTTTGTGGAAGACCCACCAGGTAGCATTGCTCTTGATAGTTTCCTGAATGCACTTTGCTGAAGGAAACATTAGGAGGCAATTAGGGTCGTGGTGTGGTCAGTGGTGATGTTGAGCCCTGTTTAAATCAGGAGAGGATGGGGGGTCCTAATTACATGCTAATATGGGCCAGGCGGTGTCATGAGTTTGTAATTGGAGCACAGCTGCTACTGGGAGCAACAGAGGAAATGCAGGGAGAGACTCCAGCAGGTCAGGGTGATCCGAGCCGGTTTGTCTCTGTCAGAGGACACGCTCGGAAATTCATGCAGTTTGTTCTGAGTAGTTTTATCCTGCCGCTTTTATCCTGCCGCTCAAGTCTTGAATGGTTTATTCAAAAATTGAACTTGTGTCATTTACTCCTGTCATTCCTGACCCTTATAACATTCTTTGTCCCCTGGAACAAAAAATTTGAATTTTTACCTTAGGTGAATGATCTGGCCACTTTTTTTCATACATTCAAAGGAAATCAGGACTAGGGTAATTAAGCCTTAAATAAATCACAAAAAGTGATCTATATGACTTGTGTGCTGCAGTGTTAATTTAGTATCCCTGAGATACTATATAGTAAAAAAATTAATAAAAAACTGTACTGTACTTTATATAGCTCGTCAAATACGCATACTACTTTACTCTATCTGATTATTTGTAAGTGTCAACTCGTGAAATTATTATTTTTTTTTTTTTGCAAAGTTCAGGAGGAGCACGTTCAAATGATCTATCCAATCATCACGTCATTCCAACCAGCAGTCAACAATCAGTAATCAACATTTCTACCCAATCAGCATGAGTGGAGGCCTATATACACCCCTCGACCCACCCCATGTTTCTTGACAGTTTTCAGCATCCCTCCACCACCCTGTCTCCTCACTCACCTGGTTACTTTCCTAACCAGAAATATGGGGGGAGTTCTCTGGGTTTGGCCAAAATTCCAAGCTCGGAGCCCTTCCCTTCGGATAGCACGCCAAATACGCATACTGCTTTACTCTATCTGATTATTTGTAAATGTGAACTAGTGAAAAATTTATCAGTTTGTCCAGCGAACACTCAGTCTATTCTTCAGAAAAGATATTTCCGTGGCCACAGAAAAATAACTCCTTTTCAGCATGTAGCTGTGATCATAATCAAAAAATTTACATTGATTTATAAGCAAACCAGAATCAACTCGCATGAATGTGTAAAAAAAAATTATTTAAAGCTACACTGTGTAACTTTTTAAGTTGATTCTTAGCAAAAAACACTTTGTTCTATCAAAAGTATATGTGCTCATTCATGTGTAATTACTTCCATCAACTAATAAAGTATTCTCGTAAGCGTAAAATCTGCCATTTATAATACATACGAGCGAGTCGCTCGAATGGCGGCAGCCATGTTGCGCCTCCATCTTGAAAATACATTCGCCAAAGAGGGACATACCTGGAAATTCAAGCTTCGCCTTTCGCGTTTCACACTCAGTGACACCGTGACGAAAGCGAGGGGGAGATTACTCGCGACTGCCGGCAGATTTGAAAAATTTCTGAAGATGGAGGATCACGCCTATTTTCGAGGACATGTAGCAGAGTCGCCAAAGAAGCGAAAGAGAGAATTAAAACGTCAACGCGACAGGCAAATCAGCAAGACCAAAGTCAATATTGGAGTAACTTTTCCCAGATGGAAAGAGCTCATGAGGAGCAAAGATTTTAAAACAGACACCGAAGTTGCCTGCTTTCTTCTCGACTAAATGCACTTTGTCATAGTTTTCTAAGGTAACCTCATCACTTGAAGGAACACTCATGGACGAAGTCGAACTGGAAGCCATGTTAATCTTGGAATAATACGGCCACCGTAGGAGTTAAAACGCCCTCGGAATTGAAAGGAACAGAAACTAATATTCACTGGGTAGTCATATACAATTTCACCGCTAGATGGGGGAAAATATCACACAGTGTAGCTTTAATTAAATCACGAACA
>NW_028117863.1:0-7500 GCF_965113295.1 Leuciscus leuciscus
TCCCTATTCCTTCAGGTTCGGTGTTAAAATGCCAATGTGAACCCTAAGCGGAGCAGGACTAAATGTTTAAACCGGACTACGTGTGAACACAACCTTTAAAATATATTATTAGATCTACTCTTAATTTTCTCAAAAATATTTTTCTTCCCTTTTTTTTTTCTCTGCTTTGATTAGATCTTTGCTGTTCCAGATCTTCATATGGAGATAGAGGCTCTCCACTGCTTCGTCTTCATCATCATCTCCATCTCCTGTCCTCAGCCTTCAGAGGAAGATCCCAAGGGACGGAGATTCCCAACAGCACATGCAATCATGTCTGCATGTCAATGAGGAAGAACCCTGGAGGAAGAGGAGGACTGATGGACTCATGGCACCATATTCGGACTACTAAGAGGAACATGTTTCCTTGCTAGGAGGAGGGAGTGAACTGTGAATGCTGGAACAGCTGAACTATGAAATCTCGAACCTGCACACAATAGTTCTGCTTCGAGTGCAGCCAGAGTTAACTTTACAAACACAGCACACACATGAATAATAACTGAAATACACACACATTCAGAAATGAATTATCAAATACACACACTTGCTGACATGGCTTAACACAGTCCCACTACACTTCAGTCTGGCTGCCATGTAAATAATGTATATAACCTTTACCCTTTTCCCATTCTCTGTTGGGTTTTCAGATTTGGTAGAATTTTTTTTTTCTTTTCTTTTTTCCTCCTCTCTTTTATGACATGCCTTAACAGTTCAGTTCTGCCTATTAAGGCACACTTAAGATGCGTAAAACAAAAAAGTGAGACTAGCTCTGTGACATAATAGCGTGTGATTTTATTTAAGGAACCCATGAAACATTGTTTATGAACCTGTGAATTGATTTATATAACATTACAAGTGATCCCCGCAAAAGACGTGTAATTGATGACTTTTTTGGTGTAACTGGGCAAGTTTTTCTGACGTCGAAACAGTTTTTGCTTTGCATGTTCAATATGAGAGGGAAAAACTGTTTCCAGGTCAGAATTGTGTCGACTGATGAACATAAAAATGCCTTTTCATCTTTGATTTCAGAAGAGAAATCGGTGTTCAGAAATACTAACACAAAGAAGATGATTAATTGTGTAACTTTGCAGGTCAGATTAAACTAGAGATGCCTGATGTCTTTACTGGCATGCAAAAATAGGTTTTAAAATGTTAATGATGATTAAAAATAAATACATGTTTGTCATATCTATTGATTCAGAGTGTGAAAAGCAACAGTACTGTATTGACGCTGTCACAGAGTCGTGTGTTCATCTTAAAGTGATCAACCGAACAACAGCGGCGATGTCTGATTCGAAATCAGCAATGCATAATGAGATCTTGTACGTCTCTTGCTTGCTGTCACACACACGTCTGAGTTGGATGTCTTGAAATTTCCAGAGATACAACCATTTAAAAAAAGGTCATAAGAAACCATTTTGACAATGTTTGAATATTCATCATGTGAATAGTTTTTGGGGTTTCTAGTTTGTTTGAAGAAAATTAATAAATACTTCAGAATGAAGCACTTGCGTGGACTTTGGTTTTCTCAGTATTTAGCATTTGAGACAAAAAAAAAGGGTGTCAGGTGTCATTTCCCTCCAATAAGGTGACTTTATTGCTGCGTCCAAATTCAGAGGCTGCATCCTTCGAAGGCTGATTGCGGAGTGGAGGCTGTCTCAATTCGAAGGCTCCTTCAGATACGTCCTTCATTTCCTGAGAAATTAAGTATTCAACAGATGGGCTGCGTCTGAAATCGCATACTCTCGAGTATGTACTTATTTTGAATAAGTAATAACTTCACGGCTGCTAAAAGGGAAGTATGCGATTTTGGATGCACCCTTGGAAAAATTAACACGTAGCTGTACCAGGTATTTATCAGAATTAATAGATATTGAATCGAGACAGGAATCTAATTGCAAGCTTATGAATTGAAATCGTGAAATTTGTGGTAAGCACTTATAAAAAGAGTAGCCTACCAGTCATTGTACCATGTAAACAATGTAACGTTGTCCTTAAACTTAATGAAATTGTTTAGTTACCGATTGTTTTGACAATCATAATACACTTATTGCCCTACTTTATGTAAAACTGATTTGATAAATCTACTGATATGATATGACTGAAGTCTACATCTCATTAGAGTGAACATGTAGTATTTTATTTATTTTTTTTACTTTTAATTTCTATTTTCAAAACATTTAAATGAAGACCAAATTAACTGAAATAGCCTACTGGTAAAAATAGATATTAAAATAGATATGTACGATCAACACTTAGCACCACACAAACAACGTAATATGACAAGCCGTTTGTGGTTTTCTGTAAAGTATTAAATGCAAGGATTTAAAAGTAAAATTCTGCTTTAATGCATACGTTATATTGAAAACCTTCTACTGTGTAAAAACACAAGCTGAATCCGAAATCACCCCCTAAACCCTCATTCACTATTCCCTACGTTAGTCCACTTTACTGTTCACTTGAAGGAGTGAATGACGAGTGAGAGAATTGGGACAGCCGTTAAGTGTACTTGTTATTGCAGTGCAATGTGGGATAGAATAAGTGCACTCAATAACGTACACTATGGTTTCGGACACCACTACAAATGGCTGTCCCCTCAAATAACGCCCTATTTGAAGGTATGGGGGCGATTTCGGATTCAGCCACAGTCTCTGGTAAAAACCTGTGGTAACGGGGTATGACGCAAATCTCGCGAGAGTCAGGTGACCTGGCAGCGCATACACACACAGTGCAAACATGGCGGCGCCCTGTGATTACAAACACGACGCGTGAGTTCCTGTTTACTAGGTTCAGCGCAGTGTGTTTATAGAAGAGATGCTCTGAAACTGTCATCTGAACTCAGTAATTTACAGTACACTGAGGAAGTTGGTCGGATTTGTAAGATCCAGAGCACAAGATACGTCTGACACGAATTAAAGAAACAACAGGTAGAGTGACACTCTTTGGCTGGACGAGTCAAAATGCTGTTATACTCTGAAAGATGTTCATCATTTTAAGAATGTAACCGTAAAAACCCTTTAACTTACAGCTGTCACCATATATATAATAAAGTATGTTTATTAGAAATATCAGAACAGTGTATGTAGTTGAGCAGTTATGTTTCTTGGAGGCAAAATTGCATAGATATACATATATTGAAATTACACTATATATTATGATGATAATGTATATTGAGAGAGAGAGAGTCAATAATACAATATGTGTATCTACAATAACATATTACATTTGCTGTTTATTATAATGATTCATCAGTACAAGTTCTTTTTAAATATAAAAATGATAAACCATAACTTGAGATTACCAGAAGTCCTTATGTGACATCACTTTTCATTACAGTTTATGCATTTAAATAAATTAGTAAAAGTGAAGGAATCCTAAGGGTGTGTTTGCTGGCTAGTTTCTCTGGAAACTTTGATATGCATATAGCAGAAACTATTGTTTTAGTGAGTATTTACGGGTTTCATAAAATAGATTCATAGAATAAAATGTCATGTGTCAAGCAGGAACTTCTTGGGAATCTCCTTTTAATGTTTTCTAATATATATACATGAGTGTATATATATATATATATATATATATATATATATATATATATATATAATACGGTTTACTACAATATTACAAAGTACTACAAAATGTATTTAATGTACAAACTTATATACAAGTGTAACTCTCGCTGCCACTGTATGTAATCTGTATGTGAACTCATTGACTGAAATGATATGAATTGTGCTTGTTCCCCAGGCCTCTGAAGACAGCATGTCAGGTGTGGGTCAAAGCAGTGATGGTGGTGCAGGACAGGACACAGAGGCTGATGGAGAACCTCCTCACGAGGCTTTTCTTCAGCGAGAGGTGGAGGAAGAAGAAGAGGAAGCACCACCAGCAGCGAAGCAGCCTCGACTGGAGCAGGACGACGTGGGTCTTGATTTACTCCTGACACCGGAGCCGGTGATGCCCTCAGAGGAGACACGTGGGAGCCCAGGTGCCGCCGGGACCCTAGAGGAAGGTAAGGCCATTTTTACAAGCACTTCAAAGCTTCTGATTTACAGTATCCTGTTTGGCACAATGTCAGTATGCCCTTCTGATGTCTTAATATGTGCTGATATAAACTCCATATGTGGTTCTCTTACTGCCATCTTTAAGTAATTACACGGATATTGTCCTTTTGTCTTTCATATGCATCCAATTTTATAGTTAAGCAGCTCTCCGTAAGTGAACTGTTTGGTTCACTTTAATACATTTGGATGTGATGTTATTTTTCTTGGATCTGAAATGAGATGTGGTTCACTTTTGTCATGGTTCATCACATGTGAATGCCATTGAGCGTTGATCACTTGTCCAATACAACTGTCTTTAATCACAGATAGCCAAGTAACATCATAAGTCAGTTTTTATTTGAATTGCACTTTTTACAGTTAATATAGATTTAAAGTAGTGAACAAGCCATGGACAACTGTAGCATAAGTGTTTAGAAGATACTTTTATTCAGTTGGTACTTTTAACATGAGTTATTAGTGGAAATAGATCTTAAAAACTTGAATTTGTCAATATTTCTTTACATTAAAATAGCCACCGAAGCATAAACAAACATACAAACACTGATTAATTAGTTAATATTTGGCTTATGTCATGTTTATTAAATAAAATTAAATTAAATGACCAATGTTTTAATGGTATACATTAATATAATTAAAAAAATAGGTTTTAGATAACAGATACATGACACATCTGATAATATTGTTGTAACTGATTAACCAAAAATATAGATGATAATTGCCTTAAATTATTGCTTACAACATTTCCTAAATTCTGTAATTATAGGTACTGCAATATAGGTAAACTAAGCTATACTATGTTTCTAAAAGTGTGCACAAAAACTCATGCTCTCATTTGAGATGGACAACATTTTTTTATTCGATTAGAAGACATGCAGATGGAAATGAATAAATTCCTCAGTGTGATTGGATATCTGCGCTAACCAGTGAATCAATTATATCGCACAGCATCTCAAATGTTGGTTTGGTCTGAAAAGTTGATTGCCTTTCGTCTTTACGCTCTGAGACGCGAGTAATTTATGATGTACGTAAAAGAGCCACAGTGGCTTTCATTTTTATTACAGATATTTTGCGGCAGTTTCCCAGGAAGTGACGGTTTAGTTCTCTTGAACACGAGGGGACGGAAACGCTGCTTTATAAAAGTTTTATGTGATGTTACAAATTTTGCACATTAAATTCGCAACCTCGGATGGAAACGTAGCTAACGTTAATTTGATTCTGTCAGTCGCCTGTCATCACACTGATGAAACAGAACGTGCTGTGGGACCCGAGGAGACTGAAGGAGACGTGGAGTGGCATCAAAACGGAGCCGAGACCAGAGAAACGCTCGGACGGGCCGAGGAGGATAAAGCAGACGAGTCTGAGAAGAAGAGTCCAGAAGACAGCTCCACTGAGCAGCACTAGTAAGTATACGGTCATCTTAAAGGGATGGTTCGGAGTAAAATCAACCTAGGGTCCTTTGCACCATGACCTCGAGCCAAACACCCCCCCTCCCCAGAAGCCTTTTTTTCCCTTGGTCGAACATTATTAAAGTTAGAGCTTATTTAGAGAAATCAGCCTAATGGCTTAGTGCAGGCGCTAATGGATCCAAGGATGTATCCAGTAAATTACCCCACTAATAATGCCCAGAATGGAACCAAACTTCTACAGTAGTACAAATAGGTTCTGTGCTCATAAAATGAGGCATTGGAAAGTTTGTAAGTACATCAGGAGTTTATTTAAATAACACAATAACACTAAAAAAAGAGCACCGTCCTTCGGATGAGACGTAAAACCGAGGTCCTGACTCTCTGTGGTCATTAAAAATCCCAGGATGTCCTTCGAAAAAGAGTAGGGGTGTAACCCCGGCATACTGGCCAAATTTGCCCCTTGGCCTCTGTCCATCATGGCCTCCTGATCATCCCCATATACTGATTGGCTTCATCACTGTCTCCTCTCCACCAGTAAGCTGGTGTGTGGTGGGCGTTCTGGCGCAATATGGCTGCCATCGCATCATCCAAGTGGATGCTCCACATTGGTGGTGGTTGAGAAGATTCCCCCTTTCTATGTAAAGCGCTTTGAGGTCTCAGAAAAAGCGCTATATAAATGTAACGAATTATTATTATTATTATTATTAAATAACCTTTTACGGACCTTTTATAGGACTTTTACGGGCTTTTCCCAAATCACTGAAGTGACCTCGACGTCCGGGTTAGCGGTAGCATGAGCCGTCAGGCAAGTGTTATTTAAATAAACTCCTGATGTACTTACAAACTTTCCAATGCCTCATTTTATGAGTACAGAACCTATTTGTACTACTGTAGAAGTTTGGTACCATTCTGGTTATTATTAGTGGGGTAATTTACGAGATACATCCTTGGATCCATTAGCGCCTGCACTAAGCCATCCGGCTGATTACTCAGTTTGGCTCGAGGTCATGGTGCAAAGGACCCTAGGTTGAAATTACTCCGAACCATCCCTTTAACCTATTGTGACGGGGATATTCTTGGCTAGCCATTGTGTGGCGACTCAACGTTGTCTTTTTCCCGTGTCCTCAGTCAAGTCCTCGACTTCAGTCATAACCCTCAGATGCTGACGGGCTCCTGGGCCGAATACTCCCACATCGCTGAGAATTACCTCAGAGGCTGCAAATGGTGATAATAACTGATGAAAGCAACTCATTAATGTTGGCTGTGTTGTGTAAACTGTACCACAGTATCGATCTTTCTTTGTGACGCCTCTCTGCAGGGCTCCAGATGGTTCCTGCATTGTTTCAAACAGCGCTGATAACGTTCTTCGTGTGTATAACCTCCCGCCTGAGCTGTACAGCAGCCGCTGGGACATGCTCTCTGAGATGGTCAGCCTCTTCCAGATCTTCTTTTCATGTTTACCATGTAACTGTAGAAGTAGAAATACGAAGAACTGATTTTGGCCAGTGTTCAAAGTGATGAATGTCTCATGACCAGTGTTGGGGGGTAACGCATTACAAGTAACTCAAGTTACGTAATCAGATTACTTTTTCATGTAACTAGTAATGCATTACTTTTAAATTTACAACAAAATATTAGTTACTTTTTCCAAATAATTTATACAAGTTAGTTTTTTTTTGACTGACATCTCTCCTGTCCCCATGTTGAGAGAAATCGTGAGTAAGTGCAGAGGCGTTGTGTGTGTGAACATGATGGTTATTGTAGTTCTAGACTAAACGTGAAGAGGCATTTACTTATTCTGACTTCCAAAATGAATAAAAACAGGTGAATTCAAACTTGAGTTAAACAGCAGCAGAGCTGGAAGGTTTGTTTGAGTTGCGCCCTCTGCTGTACAGGCGTGATGTTGCATTTTCTTCAGCCTGAGACTTACTCGTTTCACTTTTGGTGTGAAAGGGCTTTTACATTTGCCAAAAAACAGATTTTTTTTTTTTTGTTATTAA
>NW_028117863.1:12500-17534 GCF_965113295.1 Leuciscus leuciscus
CGCTCCAGCTCTCGTTTAATGATGTCCTCTTTGATGGTTATGTTTTTTGTTGGACAGAAGGCAATGGAACAGAAATCAGTCCAAATCAATGGCAGTCGTCATGAATAACTGCGGCAGGTTGCTAACGAGGGCTCGTTAACTGTGGCATGTGCTGTTTCACACACGCGCAGCATCAGTTCTGATCAAAGTTGTTTGGGATTACAGAATCCGCCCTGCAGCGACCGAAAATGACAAAGGAAAGGGAGGAACGACAAGTCGCGGGTCAAGGACAAACTGTAAACTTCATAAAGGAATCTTTAAGATGAAGAGGATGAGGTTAAAGAAGTCAGAGACGTGCTCAGTAACAATTTGTCATCTTTTATCTTGTCTTAGTGATTGTTTACAGGTTTTTCTGAAGCACTGTGAAACAGCAGCTTTCGAGTATTTCTCTTCCAGGCGTGTGTAGCGTAATGTTCTGACTGCTGCCAAGGGCTTAAAGAGCTGCTTGAAGGTCCACAGGGGTTGATCATTAACTCTGACTTATGATTGGCTGTTTCCTCCAGGGGAGGTGCTTAGTATTCAGGTCATTTACATCCTCCATCTCGACTCTAGTCATTTGGTGTAGTTTCTCATTATTCACTTTTAAACTGTTGCCCTCCTGTTGAGACGGAACGTCGGATCTGTACTTAAGGGAATGGTTCTCCGAAAAATAAAAATTCTGACATCATTTACTCTTTTCATTCCAATCCAAACCCATATGGCATTAATTTGTCAATAGCATAGTAAAGCACAGTTCAACGATTCACTTTCAAACCAATCCGCTTTCTGTTGGTCAGCACAGTGAATTTGCATAAACAGCTTAAAGGGGTCATGACATGGATTTTTTTTTTTTTACTTTAAATTATGCTTTTTCACTTTTTCAACTTTAGTTAGTCTGTAATGTTGCTGTTTGAGCATACAAAAGATCGGCAAGGCAAGTTTATTTAAATAGCACATTTCATACACAATGGTAATTCAGTTCAGTTCAAGTTTATTGTCATATGCATATTAGTACAGAGTACCACAGCAATGAAATACAATGTGCCTTGGCACTCTCTCAGCACCAGTCAATAAATAACAATTATAATAACATTAAAACATCCAAGCACAGTAACTAACTACGCTCAAACCTCAACCCTCCTTCCTGTTGTACTATCATTCAGTAGCCTTATTACCTGAGGGTAAAAACTATCCCTGAAATGTGATGTGCGCGTTGGGATGCTCTGCAAACGTCTCCCTGATGGAAGGTGGGAGAAGAGATTATGTGCAGGATGACTAGAATCCTGCATAATACCTAGTGCCTTCTTAGTGCTGCGTTTCCAGTGAATGTTTTTTGAGCGGTTCAAGTGGAAGCCCAATCATTTTAGATGCAGTTTTGACCACCTTTGTCAGAAGATTAAGATCACGTGAAGTAGCCCTGCCAAACCACACTGCAATGTTACCTGTCAGTATACTCTCAATTGTACAGCGGTAAAAGTTATGTAGAATGTTAAGGGACATACCATATTTCTTGAGACACCTCAAGAAATAAAGCCTCTGATGTGCCTTCTTAATGGCACAGCTGATATGGAAGGACCATAAGAGGGAGTCAGAAATCTAAAAAGGTGTTGACAATTTCAACTGGAGAGTTGTTACCGTAATATAGACAGGTGTATGTTTGGGTTTGTTCGTTCTGAAATCTATGATGACCTCCTTGGTTTTCGCCACATTGAGGGACAGATTGTTTCTGCGGCACCACGTGATCAAATTACTCACCTCATCCCTATAGGCAGTTTCACAATACTATTAGTGGGATGTTTTGCAGTACAGTCAAAGGTATACAGGCTATATATAATAGAGGACTGAGACAGCAGCCTTGAGGTGCTCCGGTGTTTAACACTATAGAGGCTGAGTATGTAGTGCCAACTCTAACTGTCTGGGGCCGGCCTGTTAGAAAGTCCTGTATCCAGCTGCAGATGGTATTGCAGAGGCCCAGGTCTAACAGCTTGGGTATTAAAATAGAAGGTCTGATAGTATTGAAGGCACTGCTATAATCAACAAACAGCATCCTGACATACGTATCCCTGCCCTCTAGATGTTGGAGCACAGTATGTAAAGCCAAGGATACAGCATCATCCACAGCTCTATTTGATCTGTATGCAAATTGTAGTGGATCAGTGGAGACAGGTATGCTGTTGTTGATGTATGCTTTCACGAGCTGTTCAAAACACTTCATAATCACAGAAGTCAAGGCTACAAGTCTAAAATCATTCATCAGGTGGCAGTCGTTTCTTAGGCACGGGAATTATGGCTGATTTTTTTTTAAACAATTTGGAACCACACAAAGAGAGAGTGACAGGTTAAAAATGTCAGTGAAAACAGAGGCAAGTTGCATGTTTGCCAGCAGCATGCTTGGAATTGGTAGGTCGGCTTCCTCTCTTCCGCCCATATCGCCTTCGATATCCAGTGCACCAGGTTTCTGATATTTTGATAAAATCCACAGGTATCATAGATGTTGTTTTGGAACATTTTGTCCGATGTCCAATAAAGTCTGGCGATCATAAGTGATAAGGGAGGACGTAGGCTGTATTATCAAACTAATAAGTAAGGTTAAAACTAACACTAAGCGCGGCTTAGTGTGAGAGAGGCTCGTAGCATGTCGCCATACATCGGCGCCATTGAAGTAAACATAATTCAAAGTGCTTTACATAGAAGTAATTAAAATAATCAAAAGAAATAAGAATAATTAAAACGGTTTAGAATAAAAAGGAAATAAAATACAGTGCAAACAGTATTTTACTAAGGTTTTTACAAAGGCAAGGTTACAAAGCTCAAAGTCCACTCCAAAGGGAGATATATAATTTAACAGAATCCACTTTTCAAGAACTATGTTAGTCTCTAATGACTCTTCGGCTCGTTTGGGCTACATTGCGATTTTTCCGGATCTTATGAAGTCATAATGTTCCTCATTTAAATAATCTCCGCCCACGGAAGATGCAAAAAAGTTGGCGAGGCCTGGTTAAGCTGCGCCAGAGAAGATGAAGGGTGTCGTCGCTGTTTTTTCCATCGGGAAAAAGTTTGTCCTAAGGCTGACGAACTTAGAGAGGTTAAAATGTATTTTTAACACTGTTCCTGAACATTATAACCTCAACGTTTGTCTGTGCGCTCGGCCGCTCGCGCTGCACATTTAACGGAGAACAGCAGACAGACAGAGTACAACGCAGGCTATATGCACAAAAGCTTCTCCTGAAAGACGTAGCTGTTCCCATTTTGTCGGGACAATCTGTTGTTTATGGATCACAACTTCTAAGTATGTCTTATTATTTGCAGTTGTATTTTCTATTAACAGTTCCAATTATAAGTTGTGTGTAGTTGCTATGATGTAAACGAAGGGCAAAGCTTTGCCTCCGCTAGCCTGCTAACTAACATTACAGTATTGATGTAGTGTTTACTTTAGCTTTTGTAAGCTCTTGCTTTTGTAAGACTGTTCACCACCCCTAAGGAAAATTATCCATGATTATCCATTTGTGATCGATTATCGGAATTTCATCAGCATGTTTCATGAGACTTTGCAGAGTTGTAGACAGACGTCAGTCACCGAGCACCACAATCGAAACAGAACTTTTACAGTTCCTCCTGAACCGAAACAATGAGCTTATGCTGCGTTCAAACCATGTCATAATCGTAATGACGAGATGGCAACCCGTGATGTTCTACCCGGAGCTGTTCATGTCCTCAGACTCAGATTTATGCGTTTCTATGTCAACACTATTAACACCGAAATGAATCTGCAGCAGTCAGCTGGTACAAGTCAGAGCTCTGTAAGTTGTTTACGTTCATTATTATTGTAATATTATGTGCTTTTAGACATGAGGTAGTTTAACGTCATCTCTGATGCTTTGTCGTCTCTTCTGTGTGCGTTCATGTGTTTTGAAGGAAGCGTGGCTTTGGAGACGCTCTGAAGGGAGGGTGGGATCTCATGCTTTCAAAGCTAGCTTGCTATTGCTAGCATCCCCTAAGCTCTGAAACTTGCAGGATTTCTTAATGGTACAAAGTCCTCTTAAATGTCAAAAGACAAAGGCAAATTTTATTTATCATGTGTGAAACCTGTGTGGGAAACTTTTTTGTCCTCATACTGAAACTCCCCATCGGGTTCCTATTACAATAACTGGATTTCGTCTGAACTTTCACCGAGCAATGGCAGAGATGTCCGCACCTTAAGAGTGTGATCAAAATATCAAAATATAATATGACTGGCTGATAATTTTCAGTGCTTCAATCGAATTTGGCGAAAAACAATTTGACAATTTACCAGTTTTACAGTAAAATCATAACGTTCACTCATATTCATGAGAGTATTCATGTATTTAATCCCCACATGACCAAGTTTCCATGCAATATCTTGCTTTGTTTTGCCATGAACATCCCAAAGTGCAGAGATGGTTTATAAAAAGCTCTAGTATTTTTTTTTTCAATGTTCTGAAATCCTTAATTCATGTAATAAAATGTTTTAGTTTATATATATTTATATATATATATAGTTTGTACTGTCCCCTATCAATGCCAAGGGATTGCCTAGGGATTTTCCAATCCTTTGGAGGGCACGTACTCATATGCCTAATTTCTTTCATCTAGCGGTAGTCGTCATCTTTCACTTCAAATTGTCTCAGCTCTTAATTTGTTAGATTCTCTATTGTGAATGGGTCTTTTGTGTTGCCGGTTTAGATGAAAGCCAGACTGATTACTAAGTCTGATGTTGCATTCTCTTGTAGTTTAAAAAAAAAGTTTTTAGATTTTTTGCAGGATTTTTCTGTAACATGCAGTGTATTTCAGTTTCCCCCTTTTTGTTGCTTGCCCCTTCAGCATTGCCAGTAGTAGCCGGGACAACCCAGTCCACATATGGGACGCGTTCTACGGGGACCTCCGTGCATCTTTTCGACCCTACAACCACCTGGATGAGCTGACCGCGGCCCATTCCCTGTGTTTCTCTCCCGACGGCTCTCAGCTCTACTGCGGCTTTGATAAAATCGTCAGGGT
>NW_028117862.1:0-12500 GCF_965113295.1 Leuciscus leuciscus
CAACACCCTCAAAACTGTAACCCGAATTCTTAACCTACACCCAACAATCTACACTGAAAAATGTATCTACTCCCTAGACCTGCACCCTAATCAATTAACCTACACCTTTCTTTCTTAGAAAGAAAGTTAACATTCTTAACTTTCACCCAAACTTTTAACTTCACTAGACCTTATTAACCTACAGCCAGAATTCTAAACTTTCCTGCAAACTTCTTACTACACTCCTAAACCGACACCCAAAATTTTAAACCTAAACATTTATCTACTCCCTAGACCTACACCCAACATTCTAAACTTTCACTCAAACTTTTAACTACACACTAGACCTACACTCCTGGGCAAAAAAAAACGGACCAAGCCCAAAATGGTTAAACACTAAGCTTTTAATTGTAAGTTTTGGTCAGGAAATAAGCCAAATTTAAGCAAATGCACTACTTAAAAAGCCATTGCTATCATCAAAGAATATGGGAAATTGTGGCAGAATATGGGAAATTGTGTGTGGAATCATGAATTACAATGAAACGAGTTGCATGGTGATGCTGAGAAATATAATACTGAATGTTTTTCCATCACAGTGAAGCATGGAGGAAAAGTGTCATTTTAGTTGCTGCTTCACTGTGAAAAGTCATTTAATGCTTTGGAGTACATGAGAATATTGCAGAATGGCTTGCTTCCCACAAATCCACAAAAAGTTGTTTTCTAAAGATGAATGATCAGATGTTATTTTTCAACAAAACAATGCTCCTGCTCAAATTGCAAAGGCAACCAAGAAGTGGCTTGAGAACAAGTCCATCAAGCTCATGTTTTAACCTTGGTCAGAGTCCAATTTTTTTAACCCTATAGTGAATATTTTGTATCACATTAAACTCAAACCAACTGAGAGACATTTTTCGTGAACTGTTTGAAGCCATTAACATTGAGTGGAACAACATTGACTTTTCTTCTTCTGGCAAAAAAGCTGTCTGCAAGTTGGGGAAGGCTATTCTGTGCTAAGTTACTTTATCTACAGTATTTGAGCAATTGCTAATTTCCTGACCAGTGATTTGGAATTCAAATGGATAAGACCATAAAAAGACCACTAAATATTTTGCCATTTTTTGGCTTGGCTGATTGATTTTTTTTTTTTTTGTACACCCAACATTCTAAACCTAAACCCAACATTCTAACTACACTCCTAAACCTACACCCAACATTCTAAACCTACAGCCAACATTCTAAACCCAAACATTTATCTATTCCCTAGACCTACACCCAACATTCTAGACCTAAACCCAACATTCTAAACCTAAACCCACATTCTAAACCTACACCCAACATTCTAAAACCAAACATTTATCTACTCCCAAGACCTACACCCAACATTCTAAACTATAAAAAGTGATCAATTGACTTAACTTAAAAAAAGTGAGGAAACCCATTGGTTTAAAATGAGTAAGTAAATGAACTTCATGCGTAATTGAAAAAAAATATGTGGAATTGACCTACACCCAATATTTAAAATTTCCCCCCAAAATTCTAACTAAACCCCTAAACCTACACCCTACGTTCTAGACCCACGCCCTGAACTCTTAACCGAATGATTTTGTCCTCTAACAAGCCTCTAAAATTATCCACTCTTCCACCTAACCCCTAGCATTTCTGTAATATTATACATTACACATAGATTCTATTTTAAGACCACTCTATATAGTTTGTATGTAGAAGTGAACCTTCGGCTGAAAGAAGAGCCTTCGCTTTCTCATGATCGGAATGAATTAGTCCAGGTGAATGTGATCGGTGTTTATTTACAGTACGTGTCTTGTAACTTGATTAAGTGTATTGTAACCTCCCGTGTAGATCAGCCGGGAGGTTGCTCCCCTGACACAGATGTTTGTAAAGAATGTAAAATGAGCAGGAACGCACCAATCAGCTGTTATATCATCCTCCCAGCTATTCAGAGGACACACACTGAGGATAAGAGCAAAAATGGGAATGAGAACAGGAAAGCTGGGATGGTTTGCGTGTCTCAGAATAGGTAAGCGGAGAGAAGAGAGGTGTTGTCTTACACAATAAAAGTGTTAAACACCTGTTAGAGAGAGAGAGAGAGTCTGTTTACATAGGGCTTATATCTTTTGAGTTTGGATTATTCAGACACACAACAATATGATGGGGAACCTCTTACGGTGTTGCCTTTACACATTGGGGCGGGGGGCCCATCCATAAAAATGTTGTCCAGGGCGCTGTGAATTTAAGCAACCACCCTGCAACAATATGACACAACATGAAAAAAACAACAATGATGTTCATGCTCATGTTCTGTGTGTTGATTACCCTTATACTTCCAATAAATTTTAAACTACTCTATAATCTGACTTTTTGTGTGTGTTTTTAAAGTGTTTTTGTGTGTGTTTTTATCTAGACCGATTAAAGAATATTTTTATTCAAATATCTTATTTAGCAGTTTAGCAAAATTAACATTTATATTGTTTTTGAAAATATTTCCACAGTGCATGTACACATTGTGCATGGTAAAAAATCCATCCACATAAATTTTTTATTTTCCCCATAAATCTGAAACACTGTCTCAAAATGAGCCATTCAGGGATGTGCTCCAATGTGACATCACATGGTAACAGGCCACGCCCATGACTGCTGATGGACTCCGCCCTATTAGCTTAGCTCCGCCCCTGAGTGAGCAGAACACAGTCCGCCATGTTTATCTCCTCGTCATGTTTAGCATTCAAGTTAGAAATGTATTCTTATTAATGTTTCTGAAGTTATTCAGTCAAGAGCAGTGAGTGATTTTCTGTTTTGCTTTTGTTGTTTGTTTCATATTAACAGCATATTTAGCAGTAGGTACTGTATATAGCGCTGCTTTCACTTTAATACTTTAATTTAATGTGAACTTTGTGTGTTTTTGACATAACCTTGTGTGTATTTGACAGTTTAAGCGCAAAAAGACGTGAAAGAGAACCATATATCAGAAGTTTAGACTGAAATGGCTTTGAAACGCATGCAGATAATAAACTTTCATGATGATGAAGAACTGCAATGTCACGAGAGTGATCGTGATGTTCTAGCAGGCTCCGCCCTCTTCTGGAAAGGGGGCGGGGAGCAGCAGCTCATTTGCATTTAAAGAGACATGCACGAAAACAGCATGTTTTTCCTTCCATTAAAAATAGGCATTTACAACATGGAACAATAAAATACCTGAAACTTCACAGACACGTTATGGGGAACCTGAGACTTACATTACATCTTGTAAAAAGAGGCATAATAGTTCCCCTTTAAAGTTTCAGACGACATTTGTAGTGCCATTTACCCACTTATTAGCAATTGCCTTTAAGATGCATTTTAGACATGTATTCTGTGTCGTAGAATAACGTGAAAACATCTTAAACTTGTTTTAATCACAGACCTTACTTCAGGCATTTAACCAAAAACTCGACCCATTGATTTTGGACAATGGAATTATGCTTTCCATTATTTCAGTCAGTTATACTGCTAGATTTTCCAAACTGGTATTTTGTTATTGTATTATTTAAATTTGTATAATCTGAAACGCACTGGTTTGTAGCGCAAACAGTACTTTGTCATTCTTCTACTTATTTTCCTATAGCGTTGAATGAATAGGAAATCTCGCACATTCATAGGAAATGGCTTATTCTGCATGGAAAAATAAGGTACGAAACGTAGTGACCAGCCTTGCTTCAACTGATTTGAAACACTAGTCAGCAACACAGTGCTCCCAGACATGACTTTAGCATGTTGCTAAGCTAAAAACAACATTCAAATAAGCATTTAACGCATTTGACACGACGCAACAATTGTGTAAAACAGCACTTTTTTATTTGATTTGATTTAAACATGCATTAAAGTCTAGCAGTTCAACACACAAAGCAATAGCACAATTGTATGTTAACTTGTGGCATTATTTTAACTAATGTTACAAGACTTTATCACGTGTTATACGTTACAGGGCTTCAGTAACACTTTTGTAATGATGGATTCAATACAAATATCCAGTCTTTTGCTCTTTTGGTATAGAGATCATGCTTGCCAACAGCAAAAATAGTTTTATTTTAGCTCAAAGCATTTACAGAGCAAATAACAACAGAATTTACCTCTTTAAAATGTTCACTGTAAAATAATTGGTTAAACATCCATTTGTGACAAATTATGTACTGTATATCAGTTTTTCCTTATGGAAAGCTCTACATTTATATTTTTAGTATTCTAGGAAGAAGCTTTTTAACTGAGTTCACACTTGGAACAAGGTTTATTTTAGATTCTGCTTTATTTTATGGTTCAAAAACATCTTATGCATCAAAATGCAAATGTGATCAATTTAACTAAAATATACACTCTTAAAAAAGGGGTTCTCAATTTTTAATGCCAAAAACATTCGATATAAGATCTTAAATGATTGTATAATACGTCTATGTTTAAAGTTATAAACTATTTATTTTATGAGCCGTTTAATGGAAAGTAAATTCATAAAATGATCCCATGATGGGAATTTTCTATATATGAAGCGCCTGACAGAATTCCATTGAACTTTCCATTTAAGAGTGTATATAATTATTAGAAGTGAATAGATGATTATCGGCCAGTTGTTTTTCGTACCTGGCTTAAAAGTTCTCGCATTAAAACACATTACATCATCTACAAATCTCAACATGCATCCACTAACGCTTCTGAATCTTTATATGCACGATTCTGCCGGCATAAACACTTATATACGTGTCATCCGTGGAGAAGGCTCTCAAGGCTCAGCCGCAGAGTCGTCATCATCGCCGATGATTCCTTTCAGATAAGAGCGTTTAAACTCCTCGAACACCAGGTCAGTTGTGTCTTCACTGAACACACACACACACACACACATACAAGCGTTAAAATCACACAAAGAGACACAAGAAACTCAATCAACGTAAAAGGCTGATGTAGAGATGAAGAGGAGCACTAAATCAGAAAACAGGAACAAAGGTGTTTTATGTCAACGACACACACACCCTTGTTTTGATGTCATAAAAGTGTTTCTATTGAACAGCAACAACAGATTTACTCAAAGAACGACGTTAAACTGGGGCTCTACACAAGAGACGGGATCGCATTTAGATCGGACACTGATATCGGCGATATAACTCTCGTTTCCCAGAGCCAACGCGGATCGTTTATCATCTCAAGAGTGTGTGTGTTGTTGGATAGTGTACAACACACATTGTGCAACGAACACGTGGAATCAGAGACACGAGGACTCTATATGAAGGGTTTTATATTACAGCACATTTAGCATAAGCGGTATCACGAACCCCGCTGAATATACACCCTGATAATGGACTATTGCATTGGGAAACACAGAAGAGTGATATTCTTACCTCTCTTTAGCAGGAGGAGAACAGGGAGGAAATAAAGCAGACAACATTCAGTTATTATCAAGGCAAGTCATATATACAGCGCTTTATACAACATAACAATTCATCAGTTATGAAACCAATTCAAGTTCAGCTGTAAAGCGGCTCTATGGTTTATGTTCAGTGTTGTTTCAACTCAGTTCAATTATGAAATGAGTTCAAAGCTGTTCTACACAGTAAAAAATGATTTTTGATTAGTAAAAAAAAGATTATTGGAGTATGTTTTAAAAGATAATATTATTTTCATTTTAAAATTTCCCGTTTAATTCACTTGTTTTTTAGTGTCGTGATCATACAGCTCAATTCAGCTCCAAATTCGCTCTGATCTGATGCAGTTAAATTGATAACATTACTGAATATTAATTGTCTTCTAATCCCGATCAAATTCAGAATTATATGAGCTCTGTTTCAAAAGCAAGTGACCATTTTACCCAATATATGTGTGCTAGAAAGTTTTATGCATATCAGAGTATTGCATCATTAATGCTCACACCAGACTCTATTACAGTCGTGAGTTGTGTGTATTTTGGTTTATGGTTATGATCGCTTATGCATCATCATGCTGTTTATTACCTCAGAAGATAGTTGACACATCATAGTTGACACTCATGTTTACAGTAATGCATGGAAGTTAATATGAGAGCAATTGTATATCATTTCTTCTGTATATGTTATGGTCCTTTAGCAGATACTTCTATTCTAATATTTATAACTGATGTAGTTTCAGTAAGTGGAATTTGCTCCATGTACTGTATGTGCATTTGCTATTAACAAATTGAGTTTGCTTTTAGGAACCGATGGATATTTTGCAATCATGATAAGCTGTAAAATCACACAAAAAATTGTATGTCTTTATTCAATATTTATGGTTTTGAATAGCACACAAAAATGTCCATGCATTTAAATTACACTGTTTTAACATGAATAAACTTGTGATGCATATTTGTCAGTCATGCATGAACTAAATGGGTAAGAAACATGTACAATTTCTGCACTCAAAATGGCATGGCATAGGTTATTATTAAATTTTTGCATGATATATACATGATTTTATATGAGATATATATATACAGTATATATATACTTTTTTTTTTTTTGTAAATGTGCTCACCTGGATCAGGTTTGGGATGCATGAGTTTGAAGGGAACCTCCACAGCAACCTCACTGAAACACACACACGATTATACCTTACACACTTACACACTCACACACTCAAAAGTTGAGAAAACTCTAGTCTACACCAATCAAAACTCACCTGGATCCAACGACGCTGTAAGAGAGCAGAAATAAAGCCATTAGCAAAGCCCTTCCTCAACACACAGATATGAAGCGACACTGAACCTAACCTGGTGTTCACTCACCCCGCTGCATTACACTTCACCACCACCCTGTAGGCCACCAACATGCCCAGAATCTCCTTCAAAACCTCGTCCTTCACACTGAGGAGAACAGTGAGATGAAGAAACATCAGGGCTGAAACATTCAGATATCCATGTATAGATGGCGAATGATCCGCACTCACATGCTAGAGGAGGCCAGGTTAGTGTCCTCATGCTTCAGTTTTCCATCCAGAGCGAGTCCATGTCTCTCCCGGTTATTGCCCAGTAGAGGACAGAGACTGTACACCTTCTTCAGACTGGTGCCAGCGGGCACAGTGTCCCTGTAACACAACCGTTTAATCAGTTTACCACACTTATTGTGTACTGTTACATCATAAACACAAGACAAATGTTACACAATTACGATACATTAATGTTCTGACAGTGACATCATACAGATTCCACTCTGACAGTGACATCATAAAGATTCCATTCTGACTCTGACATCATAAAGATTCCATTCTGACAGTGACATCATAAAGATTCCATTCTGACAGTGACATCATAAAGATTCCATTCTGACAGTGACATCATAAAGATTCCATTCTGACAGTGACATCATAAAAACTCCAATCTGACAGTGACATCATAAAGGTAACACTCCCCAAATGTTACTATGTATCTAGTGATCTGCTTATCTAGATTCCAAAATGTTTCTATTCCTATATTAAGAGTAGCAATGAATGTATTCTTCATGGAGAAATAATTCCCATAATGCACTGCGACAAGCTCAATGAACCAAACTGGTCCCTTTTCAAATTTCATTATTCTAATATTATTATCAATGTTGAAAAAAGTTCATATTTTGTGGAAACTGTGATTATCTTTGATGAATAGAAAATTCAACAGAACAGCATTTATTTGAAATAGAAATCTTTTGTGACATTTACACAAGTTAATTATTGCAAAAATAAATAACATAACAATAATATCATCCAAACCGGTGTGCAAAGCCAAGAAAAACATCAGTTGTGAATATAAACTTACAGTACATTTTATTCAGTACTGAGGACATGGATGAACACAAACAGCTCAATGATCCACTCTACCGCGTTTTGCGTGTTTTTATGCTTAAACTATGAAGTCGAGGAGTGATGTAATCAGTCACCTCAGAATGAGGACTCATTTATTATATGATGTCATAAGAGCATGTGACATTACTGTGACATCACTGACTGTAATAATGGTGTGTTTGTACTCACATGGTTTCCTCATAGGCCACAGGACTGATGTATTTGTCGTTGGAGTAAAGCACCACACTAGTAACCTGCTCCACTGTGATACGGAGAAACAGAACACACACACTAAACACACACACTAAACACACACTTGTACATCAGTTTAAAGTATGCACTGTGTTCATGTACCTGAGACTGACACGTCCTTCACATTCCTGTTAGAACTGTTGTCAATGTCCACGCTGATGTTGATCATCTCTCCGTGGTAGTATGTCTGTAACACACAGTCGCAGATTTAAATGGATTCTTTTACGTTTGGATATGCATTACAGTCAACCCAAAATGTATTCAGGCACCTTCAACATTTCTCACATTATCACAGCTTATTCGCTATAGTTTAGAAAATAGTAGTAAAATATGAGAATATCAGTTGATATTTGACTGGTTTTGTCCGTCCTTCTGTTAGACTGTCTCACACATGAATAATGTTGAATATCTGTCAGCTGTTAAATTTAACTACACAATTAGATAATACCAGTTTAGCTCAACCAATCACCAAGCAATGCTTCATTTTGTTCAGTCTGTGTGTAAAAAGAGCATTAGCAATTAAAGAAAACACACTTCAGCAAAACATGATCAGGTCAAAGTGTCGGAATAATGTTTGGTCCCAAATGTTACTGGTAGTCACTGTATGAAGAATATTTGGGTTTAATATGTCACAGTTTACTTTATTTTGCTCTCCTCACTTACATAAATGAAGTAAAGTATGTGTCCTGCACACACTAGTAAATAATAATAATTATATCTGGTGTCTGATTAATTTTTGGTTTGACTGTACATGTTTATGGCTGTGTCCCACCTCTTTCTCCAGACTGACACGCATGTGCAGCGGTTTATCAGACATCACAAATTCACAGGTGGTCTCAGCCGACGGGACGGCGCCGCCTTTATCTGGAGCATACTGGATCTTTCTGATGGCCAACCGGACCGAACTCCTGCAGAAAGAGAGAGAGAGAGAGATGCATTCATAGAGTAAAGAGTTGGAGTCTTGATCTTGTGGTTTTGCTCTGAAGACCACATTATAATGATCTGGGTCTCAAACAAGACAATAATCTATTAAAGGGGCGGTAAAATGCCCTTTTCACAAGATGTAAAATAAGTCTCTGATGTCCCCAGAGTGTGTATGTGAAGTTTTAGCTCAAAATACCCCACAGATATTTTTATAGCATGTTAAAATTGTCACTTTTTGAGGGTGAGCAAAAACACACCGTTTTGTGTCTGTTCCTTTAAATGCAAATGAGCTGCTGCTCCCAGCACAGGGGGCGGAGCTTCAAGAGCTTGTGTCATTTTACCTCACACACACATGCACTTAAAATTTCAAAAACATTTAGCTTTTATGTTCAAACCGGAGTCAGACAATGATGGAGAGACTCAAGAAGAAGTGACAACATGTAGAAGCAACAGGACATTTCTGAATGGTTAGTTGATGAATTTATGAAGCTGATGTGTAGTTATCTTCTAGTTATTGATTAGCATATTCTGTCTTGATAATCTATAAATCATGTTCAAGGGGCGGGTTTATGTAAATTTTAGGGTTGGTGATGTCACTAACCCGGGAGGAATGTGGTGTAGTCTCTACCAGTCGTTTGTTGTAGTCCTTAAAAAGCGATTTCTTTAAAAGCAAATATCTCCCTTTGCTTTGAACTTTGAGCGTTGTAACTTTGCAGATGTTGTTTATGCTCAAACAGCAACACTACACACTAACTAAAGTTAGACAAGTGAAATCATAATCAACCACCCCTTTAAAAGTTATAATTGCCTCAACCACTAACCAACACGGTATCTACAAGGCTTCTGATTGGCTACTATTATGCATTTTAATTTTTATTTCAGTGCATTAAAATAGTGATTTGTATTGTATTCTATTAATCAGGTTTTGTTCTTTTAGTTTTTTTTTTTGTTGATCTGTCGTTTGTGACTTTTCTCACCTCTTTTGGGCTTTTTCATCTTGATTTTCTGCACAGAACGCCTTCACCTCAAACTCCACTGCACAGCGCTGCACACACACACACACACACACACACACACACACAACTTTTACTCCAATTAATTAGACAAATACATTTCAAACCAAGGTTATTATAGTTAAACAAACTAAAACCATAAAAAAACACCCATTACTTAAAATTAGAGCTGCATGATTAATCATTAAAAGATTGTGATCTCGATTCAAATAAAGATTGTATCATTACATCGTTACACCAGTAGGTGGCGTCAAGTGACTGTTAAAAATATATTTGTCATGAATCAGATTCGTTCAAAAACACTGATTCGTCCAGGAATGAAATGTCTGAAGTCTATGAGTGAGTGAGTCATTGAATCATTCACTCAACCGATAAAAAACCCCACTAAGTAATAGTAATAAATAGTAATAAATTCAAATTAATTAAACATTTTGTTAGAGCCTCTAGTAAATTACAATTAGTTGTCTAATCAGAATTGTGGGAGAATTGTGATCTGTATAAAAAATTAAATAAATGTAAAAAACATTTTCATTTAGTGCAACTAAAATTCAAAATATTAATAAAAATTACAATATTATCGGAACACTGAATGTTTGTGGTTCTGATGTTTTGAGACCATTTACCTTTCCTGGGTCAGTGGACGCCGGCTGCAGCGCTACAGAACACGGCAGGTTATCTGGAAACTGAGAGAAAACACACGCAATCAGAAATCACAACATATTCCCCCGCACAAACCCACTTAAAGTGCCCCTGTTATGCTTTTTCGGATTTGATCTTTCATGTAGTGTGTAATAGAGCAGTTTGTGAATGTGAAAGATCTGCAGTTTCAAATGTCAAAGGATCAGATAAATGGAGTTTTTGTCTCTTAAAAGAAAGAAGCGATCCTGAACTGAAACGAGTCGTCAGTAATTCAGTCTCACTTCCAGCTGAAGATACATAGGTTTGTAACTAATTTGCATAATGCCAGCCTGTGGTCTTGATTGGCTGAACAGCGTCTCTTAGCTCCGCCCTCAAACACTGTAGTGTATCTGAGACTGGAAGAGTTTGGTTCGTGTTGTTCATGTGGAGAAGACGCTGTTTTCTGCAGATTGATACGGTAAAACCCACGCCATCGTCACTGTTTGTATCACTGTGTGTCAAGAGCTGAGATTCAGATATGATAATGAGCGTTTACTTTCTGACCAATCAGAGCAGAGCAGCTCTCAGAGAGGCGGGGCTTAGAGAGACTGAATCTTCAAACGAAGCGTTTCAGACACTGAGAGAAAAGAGCTGATGCTGAAGTGGATATTATGAGAAAATTAAAGTGTTTTGGACTTGGATGCATGTAAACGTATTGAAGGAGAGGCCAAAACAAAATTAGAAATTAAAATAGCACAATAGGTGCACTTTCAAGCAAAAGTTTATGTCCGTCTTCTTGTGCTGTTTGCATCCATGATTAAAGTGATCAGAAATGACTCTAACCTCAAAGAAGAAGGGATACGCATCGTCTCCGAGCTTGCGCAGGATCTTCTCCTGCACTTTAGTGTGTACGCTGCGCTCCTTGTCCTGGAGAGGAGGATAGACCTGCCGTGTGCACAGGAATATATCCCTGCGGAACGCAATTCCCATGACGTCCATATCGTCCCGACCGTAGCGGAACGTACAGGACAACATGATGTAGACTAGAGGAGATGAACACACACACACAGCAGATTCATTAATCTACATGTGTTTCAGAGCCTCAACACACACACACACACACACACACACACACACACACACACACACACACACACACACACACACACACACACACACACAGCAGATTCATTCATCTACATGTGTTTCAGAGCCTCAACACACACACACACACACACACACACACACACACACACACACACACACACACACACACACACACACACACACACACACACACACAGCAGATTCATTCATGTACATGTGTTTCAGAGCCTCAACACACACACACACACACACACACACACAGCAGATTCATTAATCTACATGTATGGAGTCAATATAGGGCCATATATATCTGCAAAATAAAACAATGTTTTGCAAACAAAAAATATGTTTTGCAAAAAAAAAAAATATGTTTTGCAAAAAAAAAAATATGTTTTGCAAATAAAAATAGAGTATTGAGAATTTTTCTTGCTTTTTTGCAAAAAAAAAAAAATTTGCAAAAGAAAAGTTAACCACTGAGAGAAAAAATAAAGTTTAGCACAGTAAAACTTCAGCAGCATTGACTTTGCAACACATATTTCCCTTTGCGCCGCTCCTTTAAATCCGCGTTTCAGTCATCCGTGCCTCTGCGGCGCAAGCTTTCCTTTGCGCTTCATTTTTCTTTGCGCCTCGCTTTGTGTCCCTGATTTGACGTGGGGGGAGGGGTCAAGAGGTTGGGGTGTGTACAAGGGACGAAGGCGCGTCCCTCTCGGAACGTCATCAGCGCGAGCCCCAGACCGAGTGGATCGATCGAAATGGCGGAGCAGAGACATGCTGTGCTGCGTTCCAGTCCACTTTTAGACA
>NW_028117861.1:0-17453 GCF_965113295.1 Leuciscus leuciscus
CAAAATACCCTAGCAACACCATAGCAACCACACAAAACATCCTAGTAACCACCCATAACACCCTAGCAACCGCCTAGCAACCACCCAGAACACCCTAGCAACCACCCAAAACACCCTAGCAACCACCCAAAATATCCTAGCAACCGCCTAGCAAACACCCAGAATACCCTAGCAACCACCCAAAACACCCTAGCAACCACCCAAAACACCCTAGCAACCGCCTAGCAACCACCCAAAAGACCCTAGCAACCACCCAGAATACCCTAGCAACCACCCAAAATACCCTAGCAACCGCCTAGCAACCACCCAAAAGACCCTAGCAACCACCCTAAATATCCTAGCAACCGCATAGCAAACACCCAGAATACCCTAGCAACCACCCAAAAGACCCTAGCAACCACCCAGAACACCCTAGCAACCAACCCTAGCAACCACCCAAAACACCCTAGCAACCACCCAAAACACCCTAGCAACCGCCTAGCAACCACCCAAAAGACCCTAGCAACCACCCAGAATACCATAGCAACCACCCAAAATACCCTAGCAACCGCCTAGCAACCACCCAAAATACCCTAGCAACCACCCAGAATACCCTAGCAACCACCCAAAATACCCTAGCAACCGCCTAGCAACCACCCAAAAGACCCTAGCAACCACCCTAAATATCCTAGCAACCGCATAGCAAACACCCAGAATACCCTAGCAACCACCCAAAAGACCCTAGCAACCACCCAGAACACCCTAGCAACCACCTAGCAACCACCCAAAATACCCTAGCAACCACCCAAAAGACCCTAGCAACCACCCAAAAGACCCTAGCAACCGCCTAGCAACCACCCAGAATACCCTAGCAACCACCCAAAACACCCTAGCAACCACCCAGAACACCCTAGCAACCGCCTAGCAACCACCCAAAAGACCCTAGCAACCACCCAAAATATCCTAGCAACCACCCAAAACACCCTAGCAACCACCCAAAACACCCTAGCAACCGCCTAGCAACCACCCAAAAGACCCTAGCAACCACCCAAAACACCCTAGCAACCACCCAGAACACCCTAGCAACCGCCTAGCAACCACCCAAAAGACCCTAGCAACCGCCTAGCAACCACCCAAAAGACCCTAGCAACCACCCAGGACACCCTAGCAACCACCTAGCAACCACCCAGAACACCCTAGCAACCGCCTAGCAACCACCCAAAAGACCCTAGCAACCACCCAAAATATCCTAGCAACCACCCAAAACACCCTAGCAACCACCCAAAACACCCTAGCAACCGCCTAGCAACCACCCAAAAGACCCTAGCAACCACCCAAAACACCCTAGCAACCACCCAGAACACCCTAGCAACCGCCTAGCAACCACCCAAAAGACCCTAGCAACCGCCTAGCAACCACCCAAAAGACCCTAGCAACCACCCAGGACACCCTAGCAACCACCTAGCAACCACCCAGAACACCCTAGCAACCTCCCAAAATACCCTAGCAACACCATAGCAACATCCTAGCAACCGCCTAGCAAAAAACGTTCTGCTCCAAACTTTCTCAAGCCAACATAAAGTTTGTCTCGACGAACTTTCGCATCTAGTTAAGTTGGCTTGAGAGAGCCAACATATTGAAATCCTATTTAAACTTATTATTAATATTATTAGTGGTGCTTTTTCAAAGCACCACTAGTGTTATTGTCGCTCATACTTATTATTCTTATTCTTATTATTCCACACAAAGTTTGGCGCGTAATGCGCCCCGCACCGTTTGTCACAGACCCCTGAGTGAGGTGTCAAATCGAGCGGCTCATTGAGGAGAGGTGTGCTATATCTTTTCTAAGCGATCGGGTGTACGATGTTCACACAGCGGACGAAAAAGCGGCCAAAAAAGTCCCATTGACTTAACATGGGGAGTTCTAAAAACATTTGAATCCCAACTGCCGTTTTCACACACACCACTCCAAAGGGCCTGACACCCCTGCGTTTCTCTCCCTCTCTCTCTCCCTCAGAGGATTTATATTATCAAGCAGCCAATAAGTAATGGCCTAAAATCTTCATAGCCACACCCTAGCAACCAGTTACAGCACCCTAGCAACCACTAAGAGCTCCCTAGCAACCACCCTATACCAAAAAAAAATTTTTTTTTTAAATGTATTTATTTTTTAAAGCAATATTACACTCGTGGCCTTGCAAAATCGCTCCATGCTTGTGCTTATAGGCACTCGCAATCACCCAGGACACCCTAGCAACTGCCTAGCAATGCCTAGCCTCCACCCAGAATACCCTAGCAACTGCCTAGCAACACCATAGCAACCACCCAGAATACCCTAGCAACCGCCTAGCAACCACCCGGAACACCTTAGCAACTGCCTAGCAACACCATAGCAACCACCCAGAACACCCTAGAAACCACCTAACAACCACCCAGAACACCTTAGCAACCCTATTCATTTAAATGTAATCATTATGGTCGCCTGAGGGCGCTCAACGACCATGTCATCTGTGAGTGTGAGTTTCTAACAAACTAAAAAAAAAACCTTTACAATAAATTCATTACATAATTTACCATTGTTAATGTGTGTTTATTTTTGTTTGTTTGTTGTTGTTTATAGTATTTAATGATTATACACACATTAAGCATAATTAACCAATTACATCGATGAAACTACAAAGGTGGCACAGAGGTATAATTACAAAATAAAGTCATTATGATTGTTATTAATATTATTTTATAAAGTAAGTAACATGTAAGGTAAAAGTAGTTTAATCACGTGAATACGTGTGACAAAGCCGTTTCTGTGACAGCTCGAGCTCTCCTACACACCGTGTATCAGGTCCGAATTCACTCACTTCAGTTCGTTCATTCCTTGCAGATATAATGCACTCAGATGCCATGCCATACACTACTATATAAGGATTAGTGAATGAGTGAACGAGTGAGCGGTTTCGGACACAGCTACTTTACATCATTCACTCCTTGCAGATATAGTGCACTTAAATTCCATACACTATATAGGGATTAGTGATTGAGTGAACGAGTGAGCGGTAACTCGATAATCCCGAGTCATATGGTGCGTTCAAGTCCTCCTGGGAATTTCGTACGTACGAGGTGGGAAGTCGTGTTGACGACGTGAGGTGCGTTCAAGTCAGTTTCGTCGGAGCAAGATGGTGGTGTACCTTCTTTTAATGAATAACACGAAAATATAGCAAGTTTTGTTAACTCTGCTTATAGAAAATGAAGAACAAAGAATGCGCATCGGGTGTGTTTTTCTTTTTATGTTTTTAATTAACTTATGAGGCCAATGTAAATTAACTGTATCATTATATAATTAGTTAATTGTTATATTACAAGTAGGCTATATCATATTTTGTGCAGAGAGCTTACTTTGTTATAAATGAAAAAGCCTTACAATGTCACTGCTAAACCTGTAAGTGATAGGCTATATTTTACTATCACTTTGCTCAACTACAGACGTTGCATTCATTGATTCCGCCATGCTTCTCACTGACACGCCCCCAACTCGTACAGATCGGGGCTTAAAGAAAATCCCGAGCTCCCCACTGGTATTTACGACATTGTGGTGGCGTTCATGTGCATTCAACTCGTAAATACGATCTATACGAGATGACTTGAACGCACCAATAGATTTGTTCACAATGAACGAATCATTCATGGCCGATTCATCACTAGAAGGTGCGATTCTATTGGTTGCACAATCAAAGCTCGCCGCTGATTGGCTGCGAGATCGACTTCACTGGAGCAGAGCTGGTCAACTGTCCCATTATTCTCTTGAGGTAAGTGGAGACGGTTGTTTTCAAATATGCTGTTTTATAAAGCCTTGTATTGTCAAATGCAGCTCTTTGTTTGAATTAAATGTAGGTAATATTATTCGTATTGTAATGAGTTGTAGTTAATTTTTAAAAAGCGTTTTTGTTTGCACTGAAGCTACCTTTTTCTAAGAGGGTAATGTATGATACGTTATGTCTACACTTCAATCTTTGTGTTAAAGAGTAACATGATATTTTTTTACGTGTCTGATGGATATTACGTCATTTGGTTTTTGTTGTTTGTGTAGCTTACAATAGCTTAAATACTGTGTGAGGAGTGTGTTATTTTGGCGCTTATTTTAAGCGAAAGCATGGTAGATTAAATGGTAATGTACAATACTTCTGGTAACTGTTACTCTGTTGTATTAATGCATATGGCCTCAGAAATATCATTATGAAAATTGTCGATTGATGCCGCTTCATGTCAAAGGCAGCGTCAAAGTTTCCTCATGTAACGTAATCAAAGGCAGTTAGCTGCTAGATTAGTCAGTGAGAACCGATTTCAGTGCGCACTCACTGACAGAATTCTCTAATAAACCACAAAGTGTAAATATAATGTATGTAACGTTAAGAAATTATTTTTTTCTCTGTATTTAGCTTTTAATATAACGGGAGTTCCATGAGTGTTTTACTGGTATTTCTCAAGATTGAGTTGATAACATTGCTTTTCGCGCCTTGCGGTCACGTGCTTCATGTTAGCAGCTACACAAATCCGCGTTTACAATCTGTTTGAAATGGTTTCAAGTAGGATAGAGACACCAGCTTCACTATATTTGCAGCATTTTGGTCATTATTAAAGCATGATGTGACGCATAACGCATCGATTACTACGTTGACGAGATTCACAGTATTTTGAGGAGTGGTGAAGAAACAAAATGAATATGTTTTTCTTCAGATATTCCTTATAGATTGTGGGTCGGCCTCAGAACCGACCAAATACCTTGAGTGTAACTTTTATCAATTAAAAATAAATTCACTTTATTTTAGTTAAGTTATAGTTAGAATATATTTTATGGTACTAAAGAATTATGATAAAATAATGTCGATTGGTGCATTACATCAGTGTTCATGGCTATCAAATGCAGTGTTGAGCACTATAGCCAATCACACGCGTTTCTGCTGAGTTTAAAAATACAACGTCCAATCAAAGGCTGTTAGATTAGTCACCGGTGAAGAAATCCGGTGAGAACTGATTTCAGTGCGCGCTGCGTCACAGAATTCTCTAATCATAAACCACAAAGTGCAAAATTATGTAAGAAATGAATTTTGCACTGTAGATAGACAGCTTTGTTTCTGGGTTTTTCCTACGAATTTTTGTCCTGCCAGAGCCTTATTTGATCGGTGAGTGATGACTGCTGCGCATGTGAAAGTGCACGCACTGAAAGAACGAGCAGAGAGGGAGAGAGCCCCAGCGGCGCGCGCGCACTCTAACGTCTTCAAAGCGATGTCTTGCTCTCTTCTCACTCCCGCAATTTATCAAAATCAAATAACACGATGGTAAAAGGTAGAAATAACAAAGTTTCACGTAGAGCATTCTGAGATTTAAGAATGTAATTTTGTAATTTTTCACCCTGAATGGGTGAATTGTGCTGGAAAAAAACGCCGTTGCCTCATTTTCTCTGAAAATCGTTACTCACATTCAAATGACATAAAACACACTTTCAGTAAACTATTCAGAGATGAAATGTGTTCAATCTTGTGCGATGTCCTAACTGCTGGGATAATCACAACGCGTACACGTACGACTCGCATACTAATGACTCTTTTGAACCGATTCACTTTAATGAATTGTTAAAACAACTGATCTGTCCAACACTAATCTCTGAATCGGTGTATAACAGCAGGTAACACTTTACAATAAGGTTCCATTTATCAAACTCTTGTTAACTACATTAGTTAACATTAACTATTAATAAACCATTAATCTTTGTTAATGTTAATTTCACCATTTACTAGTAGCCTACATTATTGAAATCAAAAGTTGTATTTGGTAACATTAGTAAATGCACTGTGAAGAAACATGAACAAACAATGAAAAGCTTTATTTTTATTAACTACAATTAATTAATACAGGAACAAATGTATTATTCATGGTTAGTTAATGTTAGTTAGCGTAATACATGAATGTTAAATCAAACCATACTGTAAAGTGTTACAAACATAATTTACTCAGAACTCAGAAGTGCTTACCCCATTTTTTATTATTAATAGTGGTTAGCAAGATTTCACCTTAATAAACTACAGTATTTTTAGGTTATTTATATAACAATGTGTAGATTTTTGTAGAAAATGACAAACATTTTTGTAGAAATCATTTAGTTTAGACTGGAGTGAGGTGAACATGTTCAGCTTTTTTTCCAGTGTTATTATTTGCAATGAAAGTTCAAGTTACATGGTTTGTGAGTGTGGTGTTGAGTTTTATGACACTCTTTTTCTCTGTTTCAGAATACTGATTCACAAGCATTCCTTACTGCATTTCAAAGGTAAAGGTTTAATTAGGGACATGGCCACAAATACAAAATGCTTCAGATTTGGCTTGTTGATAAGAAAATCTTTATAGTTTAAAAATGATCAGAAATATAAAAGCTATTAGAAAAAAACTGTTTTGTTTATGCCACAAATAATTAAGACTACATTTAACTGTCCTGTACCTACTTGTCCTATATAGTAAACTTGCTGGATGGTTGGTCCATCACAGGTTTTAGGCAGCATATTTGACATAACTCGGCTTCTAGAAAATATAAGAGTATTCCAAAAAAAGAAATTCTTGAGATAAATTGCTAATCATTATCATAAATTTCATTATGTTGTCTTTTTTTTTTTTTTTAGACTGACTGATCAGAGCACAACCTACATTTTCTGCTGTACTTTTCTCTCTGGTTAGTATTAATATTGTTTCTTAAAAGCTGTATTATGGCATTTTCATCCCATCGCCATAATTGTAGTCCCTGTGCCTTAATATGTCTGTTTTTATATATTTTTCAGGTTCCTTGTGTTTTGGCGTTTTCTACAGAGAGCAGTTTATTTCATTTCTTACCCCACATCCTCTACCTTCACCACCTACCCCCTCCACCTTCACCACCCACCCCCTCCACCTTCACCCCCCCCGCCCACCTCAACCCACCGACCCACCACCTACCACCCCCCCCCCCCCCCAAAAAAAAAAACTTTATTGCAATTTACAAGTTTACACAGTGTCTCTTTCGTTGTTCTTGTTTAACTGTTTGTTTTCTTCCTGAGAGTACTACAGGTTTTATCTATCTTTTTAGGCTCAACAGCTGTTACATCTGGAGAACGTTCAAAGTATGTGCCTACCTAAGTGAGAATGTCCAATTAAAATGAATTTTACTAACAAATAAGTGCATTTAAATATTACTTTTGAGTATTAAAAAGAAATCCATGGCTACTTTTTATGATTTGAGACTTGAAAGTAAAATCTCTACTTTTAAAATGTACTTAATTCACTCAAATTAGTGAGTTAAACAGATACATTTGTGAAGAATCATTTTTTGTCATTTCTTTTTATCTCTTCATATTTTAAAGGATGCCGCGGAAAGGAAAGAGATCTCAGGCTCAAAAAATTCGTAGGAGAAAGTTGGACCTGGAGGATGACCAGACCAGACCCTCCAGGATTAACCAGGTACTATTGATATCTGTGTCTTGCAACATGCTCATTACAGGGCACCTTAATGTTTGGGACTAGGGCTGTCACGATTTCACAAATGCGACCACATCAAATTTTAACTCGCAAATTCTCAAAAAAAGGGTCGTATATGACGACTTTTTTGGTCGCAGCCTGGACCCTGCAATGCTAATCATAATGACTTTATGACTATACAATAGAGATGCACCGATTACAATTTTCTGGGCCGATTCCGATTTCCGATTTTTCATTAAGTTTGACCTGCCGATACTGATTTTAGCCGATTCCGATTTCATTTTTTTCTAACCACTTTACAGCACACACAAATATTTATTTTATATCTTTTCTGTAATAGAACATTTTACAATTTGCATAGTACATATTTGTTTATAAATGCTATAAAATTGAACTATATAAATTACTCCAGGTGTGGGTAATTCACACACATCTAAAGTGCAGTGTTATGGAAGAACCATTTCCTTTTCACATTCAATATCCAATAATTGTTTTATATATTTAGCAAACTAAACGTCTGTATGAAAACAGGGAATGGCAATAAAATAATATATAAATAAAAAATAAAATAAATATAGCCTTGCAGTATAAAGATATTTTTCAAAGCACACACACACACACAGGCCTATTGCCATCACTTGTACAAACTGAATAATAAAACAAGTTTAAATGGGTAAGTTACATTTTCTATAAATATTAGTCTTCATAGCCTACTCCAGTTCTTGTTAAAACACGCAAATTCTGTGCATTTTGGGCACTTTTTTTGTGAAACCCTATTTAGGCTATTTTGTCCATCAAAAGTGTGCTTTCCCTTTAATTGAGCGTGAGTAGTGCAGCAAATAGACTCGGCGCCGAAACACGCGCTTCACTGCTCGCGACGCTCCTGCTCCCGCTTCCGTTGTGAATGCACTCATTGATTAACATGCACAATGAAAAAAAATACGCGCTTGCGGTCTGAACGGACGAGGTTTCCTACATGTGCGTTCCGTGTGCACGTGTGATGCTGATGTTGCGCGATGTTAATAATGCGGCTCCCGAGTGCATTTGACCGGCATAAAATCGGCATTTGTCAGACTGACCGGCCGGTCGCCGATCACGTGAAAATCGGCCAATTCCGGTCACCAGCCGATCAATCGGTGCATCTCTACTATACAACACTTTAAAATAATATAATTTCTGCCTTATTCTATGATTTTCAAATACACCTTTTATAAGTGACTCAAATTTACAGTGCTTGCAGTAGCATTTACTGTGAACTGGTGTCGATCCGCTTTGATCTCAGTGCTGCGCATATACTTATTTAATTAAAATATTGCAATTTTTTAAATATTCACACTAAGCCAAATTGTAATTTCGATTAATTTCTGTTAATCGTGCAGCTCTAGAAATAAACAAAAAAACAACAATGCTCACTTGCTATAAGTATATGAATATCAGTAGATTGCCGATTGATAATCTCCATTAGGGATGCACCGATACCAGTATCAGTATCGGGCCCGATACTGAGCTCATGTACTCGTACTCGTAAAAATGCTCCAACACCAATAACCAATACCAGACAGTGTGTGTAGGCTACAGTACACATTTGTTATTATTTTACTTCCATACAAGCGGCTCTGTCTCACACACATGCAAATCCGTATAGCACATTTATTACAATGTAAATTGTTAAATTGAATCACTAATTAATCAAATTAATTAATTAATCTTTAATTTTCAATGCCTTTTCTTTAGTTTTTCAGTTTATCTTTAATACTGTTTAGCAAAAATGTCTTTGTCCCAAACACTATGAAGTGCAATTTAACACTAATTTTTACCAACAGCCTAATTCCATGAATGATTATTTACAGGTTGAACAGGCAGGCACCAGTGCAGCTGTAGCTCAGTTTTCGGGTAGAACGTATGCAGAAGCTAGTGATATTGCACCCAGGGTTTTGTCTGTGCAGGCATCTCATTGTCAAGGTGATGATAGGTATGAGAGTTTCTCTAGAAATCATCAGTGCACGTGTGTAGCGTTGGCATTTTTAGCTAATCAGAGTGAAGGGATTACGTTCAAGATGTCTGACCTTGATAGAGTTTTAGAGGATGGAGATGCGTGTTATGTCTATATTAAAATGCAGCTTATTGCTGAAGGGAGGTTTAATCGCAACCATCTGACAATGGAGGACGTACCGTTGAGCGTTGCATCATTTCACCAGACACATAATGTGCTGAAGTCAGGAGTGATGTTTGGATACCTCAGAGCCACAGGGACCCCTGGCACTGAAGAGTGGTGGATTCCTCTCACTGAAAGGCTACAGTGTCTCTCCACAGATGTCAGTCATGCTTTGCTCCTTGTCGCTCCAGAGTGTATTGCTGTGTTCAGAGACAGATCTGGAAGGTACGGATACTTCGATTCACACTCGAGGACTGCTGCAGGCTTGCCCCATCCTACTGGCCATGGAACTGCTGTCATGTTGACTTTCACCCACCTGAGTGACATGGCAGACAGAGTTCTCAAGATCTTCCGAGATCGTGGTGATGAGACCAGCTATGAATTCATGCCGGTATCATTTGAAACGGAGCAACAGTCTGTCCAACTGCCTTCAACATCTGTTTGTGAACAGGTATCACAAGTGATTTCACCTCTACCAGAACCAGTGCCAAATGTTGGAGCCAAAGTAAGTCTTGTCGGCTCAGGAGCTGAAAACCAAGAAGCGGTAGGTAAAACAAATAAGCACAGGAGAAGAAAAGAAATGCGTAAAACATTTAAAATTTCAGAAAAAAGCGGAGAACCTAACGACACAGCTGCATCTTATGCCACCAGAAAACATAAACATTTTTATTATGATAGACAGAGGTATGTGACTTCTTTGCAATACAAATCAAAGAAAAAAGAAGCAATTAAGGTTAAGTATAATCAAGATGCTCTCTTCCGAAACAAAATGAAAGGGTACATAGTGAGGAGGTACAGCACAGATGCTTTCTTCCAGAAGAAGATGAAACAATACTGTAAGAAGAGGTACAGCACAGATGCGCTCTTCCAGAAGAAGAAGAAAGAGTACATTAAGAAGAGGTACAGCACAGATGCTCTCTTCCAGAAGAAGATGAAAGAATACAGTAAGAAGAGGTACAGCACAGATGCTCTCTTCCAAAAGAAGAAGAAAGAGTACATCAAGAAGAGGTACAGCACAGATACTCTCTTCCAGAGGAAAATGAAAGCCTACATGGTTAAGAGATATGCAGGTGACCCAGAGTTCAGAGCACATCACATCCTGCGATGTACTCTACGCAAGACCCAAAAATGTGCCGGCAATGCTGCATATCACGCTCTTCATCGGTTGCAATGCGCACTCAGGATAAAAAAGAAATATACATCTTACATCCGTCCTAGACAGGAAACACCCCAGCCTTTGGTTAACAAAGTGATGGAAAGTGCCATACATGCATTCCGGTGTAAGATTCAGCATGGCCCTACACATGTCTGCACAGTCTGTCACAGAGCCCTGTTTCCTAATCAAGTCAAGGTCTGTAATAGAACAAGTTATAACAAAAACGTTCATGTTGCAGCGTCTTGCCTAACCGGGAAGTATGTTCACACTTGTGATAATGCCTGCTCAGGTTGCTGCGTAGTTCCAGAAGAGAGAAGACAGGAATGGATTTGCCCCACTTGTGACAGCCACCTCAAGAGAGGACAGATGTCTTCAATTGCAGCAGCCAACAAACTGGAGTTGCCACCAATCCCTGCGGAATTGGATGAATTAAATGTCCTTGAACGTCAACTCATTGCAAAAATTTTACCATTTGCTAAAATAGTTGCATTACCCAAAGGACAGCAGAGAGCAGTACGTGGTGCCGTCGTGTGTGTGCCCTCCGAGATGGAGAAGACTGTCAACTCTCTGCCAAGACCAAGAAGTGAGGCCCAGCTGCTGCAGGTGAAGCTGAAGAGACACGTTAAGTTTAAAGGATACCAGCACTTCCACACGGTGAATATGCATAACGTGCTTGCAGCTTTATCGAAGCTGAAAGCAATGCATTCGGAATACAGGGATATCTCCATAAGAGAATCTGCTGTATTTGAAAGTCCCCTAGAAGAGGAAGCTGATGTCTCTGAAAGTCACCTAGACGAGGAAGCTGAAGTCTCTGAGATGCAACAAGAAGTCGATGTTGCTGAGCAGGATGAGCAACACGTTAGCGTCGAGGAAAATGATGAGCTTCGACCCGGGCTCACATTAGACACGTGCATGCAGCCGCCCGACATCGGACATGAGATCTTGTCGTACGGTGAGGGAATATTTAGTATCGCACCTGCACAAGGACAAAAGCCTGTTGGATTTTTCAAAATCCCAAAGCTGGAAGCCATGGCGTTCCCTGTTCAATTCCCCACTGGACAGAATTCCATTGACGAGGAAAGACAAATTTCAATATCTCCCAGTATGTATTTCAACGCGAGATTGTTCAGCGTGGACACGCGTTTTGCAAAAGATCAGAGTTATCTTTTCTTTGCTCAGTTTGTAATAGAAACGCAAATGGCTAGAAACAGCATGTCTATTCAGTTGCGAAAAGGCAAACCTCTCACAAGAGACGGCCGAAGAATTTCTAACAGACTGCTTCAAGACAACCGGGAGATTGAAAGATTGGTACACAACAAAGACGCCACACGGTTCATGCAACCACTGAGAGGCTCTCCATCGTATTGGGAGAAAACTTTGAGGGATCTACAGGCTATGATAAGACAGTTAGGAACCCCTACGTTTTTTTGCACATTCAGTGCAGCCGAAATGAGATGGCCTGAAGTAATTACAGCAATCAAGGCCCAGCAAGGTGAACACGTCGACTTTTCCGAGCTTGACTGGACGACAAAGTGTGAAATCCTCCGAAGCAATCCAGTGACCGTTATGCGAATGTTTGAGAAGCGGGTGGATGCGCTAATGACTCATCTGCTTTTGTCGCCTGCCCAACCCATTGGTAAAGTTGAGGACTACTTTTACCGAGTGGAGTTTCAAGCTAGAGGGAGCCCACATATCCATCTTCTTGTTTGGATAAAGGACGCACCCGAGTTTGAAAAGGATTCTGACAAGGATGTTTGTGACTTTATTGACCGCAACATAACCTGCCAATTGCCCGATCCCTCGGCTGATCCTGAGCTTCACAAGATCGTCACAGAGGTCCAGCTTCACAGCAGGAACCACTCAAAGTCCTGTAAGAAGGGAAATCTTTTGTGTCGATTTGGGTTCCCCAAACTACCGGTGTCTAGCACCACGATCACTCGTCCGCGACCACAGCGTCCTGAAGAAGAGGATGACACGGACACTTCTCCATCTGGAAGCTGCATGTTTGCATCTAAACAACCACAGCGTCCTGAAGAAGAGCAAGAGAAAGCCCAAAATCAAGCAGAAAGAAGGAAGTTGAGACGGGAGGCTGCTCAAAAGGCAATGAGCGAAGCCAGGGCAAAACTCAAACCGGTGTGGGATCAGTTGAATGACCCCCAAGCCTCCTTTGACAGCTTGTCAGACCTACTGACAAAGAGTAAGTTGTCCATCGATGACTACAATGACAACGTCGAAGCATTGTCCAATGCCAACGTGATTCTGCTGAAGCGTGATCCAAAGGAGTCTTGGGTGAATGGATACAATCCCGATTTGTTGAGGGCATGGAACGCTAATATGGACATTCAGTTCGTTCTTGACGCTTTTAGCTGCGTTATGTATATGCTTTCATATATTTCCAAACCGGAGCATGAAATGGGCGATTTACTTAAGAACGTAATCAAGAGTGTGCGTGAGACGAACGTTGGCGAGGAAGATGAAATGAAGCAGATAATGCAAGCCTACTCCAAACACAGGCAAGTTAGCGCTCAGGAGTCTGTGGCACGAACATGCAGCTTACCATTGAAGAAGTGTTCACGAAGTGTTGTGTTTCTACCGACGGATGATGACACGCTAAAGATGAGTCTTCCCCTAAGCGTCCTACAAAATAAAAATCCCGATTCGGAGGATGTGTGGATGTCAGGGATGATTGATAAATACAGAGCAAGGCCTCAAACGCATGACTTTGAAAAGATGTGTCTGGCAGATTTTGCTTCGGAGTGCCGCATCGTGTACGGTCAACAAACTAAAGGCAAGAACGTTCACCAGCTGCTCAACGGCATGGGTTTTTTTCAGAAGAGAACATCTGGGAAGGCTGCAGTTATTAGGTATGCACGTTTTTCGGAGGAAAAACAACCCGAAAAGTTTTACAGTAGATTACTTAAGCTTTATATGCCACATCGGAGCAACGAACAGCTAAAACCGCCTAGATTTCCGACATATGAGACGTTTTACAAGAGTGCAAAGGTGGAACTACCTACCCACCATCGTGTGCTTTTCCCTGTCTGTGCCGTAGTGCAAGTAAACAAGGAAAAGTTTGAAAAACACAGCGACGAGGTGGATAAGGCGTTCGATCAGCTGCAACAGCAAGGGCCATCCGAGAACGCGTGGACCGCTTTTGCACCTGAAATTGAAGTGGATCGTTTAGAGTGCGTTGCAGAACGACAAGACATCAATCCAGATGATGAGGATGTACAAGACGATGTCCCAGAATTTCAGATTCTTGAACATGGAGATGGAGTCGTGCCACAAATAGAGGCACCGCAGATGAGCATTGAATTTGTAAGGAAGATGTTCAGGAGTCTAAACGAGACACAGGCAGCCATATTCTACACGGTCTGCCAGTGGTGTCAGAAGCGTGTGTGGGGTCATAATCCAGAACAGTTTTTCTACTTCATGTCAGGTGGTGCTGGTTGTGGCAAATCACATGTCATCAAGTGCATATACACGGAAGCGACCAAAATTCTGCGACAACTGCCTCGACTACGGGAGGAAGGAGATCTGTCCGTGCCTACGGTGCTCTTGAGTGCGTTTACTGGAACGGCAGCGTTCAACATATCCGGTAGAACACTGCATTCCATATTAAAACTTCCAAGGAATCTGAAGCCACCGTATCAAGGACTTGGAAATGCCCTAGATGAACTACGAGCAAGACTACGCGATGTGGAGATTCTTATCATCGATGAAGTGTCCATGATTTCGAAGGATCTTTTTGCCTACATAAACTGGAGATGTCAGCAAATCAAAGGCAGCAAGAAACCTTTCGGGGGAATCTCTGTCCTCGCCGTGGGTGACTTTTACCAACTGCCACCTCTGGGTAAAGCCAAACCACTCTGCGTTTACGAAGAGGATGTTTTGGACTTCTGGAAAGACCATTTCCAAATGATTACCCTCACCGAGATCATGCGTCAGAAAGAAGACCTGGCTTTTGCCCAACTTTTAAACCGCCTACGGGTGAAGCAGAAGACCGATGATCTTGCCGAACAAGATAGAGCTTTGCTACTCCAGGCTGTGAAGGACCCCAAAGACTGCCCGTGTGATGCACTTCACATATTTGCCACCAACAAGGAAGTTCACGCACACAATACCAAAACAATTCATGCTCTTCACACTGACATCATTACCATCGATGCCGAGGACTACAGGAAAGACCCCAGAACAGGAGGGATGAAGAGACAAAAGAAGCCCATCACCGGAAAAAAGGACAACTTGCCTGACACCATACAAATTGCGTTGGGAGTACGCATAATGGTGACTAGAAATTTGGACGTTGAAGATGGAATAGTCAACGGGTGTTTTGGAAAGATTGCAAACATTGTCAATAAGACAAAAGATGGATTCGACACCGTGCAAATGTTAGGACTTCAGCTCGACAATCCAAACGCAGGCAGGAAACACCGCAAAAGGGTGCAAGGTGAAGAAGATGACTTGGTTTACATCGAGAGATCCGAAGAAACTCTTAGCAAAGGAGCAGTTCGTCGACAATTCCCCATCAAGTTAGCTTATGCCTGCACAACTCACAAAGTTCAAGGCATGACAATGGAGAATGCCGTGGTGTCACTGAAGAAGATTTTCGAGCCGGGAATGGCCTACGTTGCCCTCAGCAGAACGACTTCACTTCGTGGATTGCACATCACGGACTTCAGTGAAAAGAAGATATATGCAGATCCTACAGTCACAGCCTCGTTGGGAAACATGACCAGAGCAACATTCGAAGGAATCATGCCACTTTTGCAGCAGGTGAGGGAAACCAACATGGATCAAACGCTTAAAATCATTCATCACAACACAGAAGGACTGTCATCCCACATTGAAGATATCAGATGCCATCATGAACTGCTTCTATCGGATATTCTTTGCATGACGGAAACTCACCTGACCGGATCATTCACTACACCTCACGTCCAATTGGATGGATACAACATGTTTCTGCGTAACAGACATGTCTCCTACTCGACACACCAAGAAATTGCACAGAAAGCTGGCGGTGGAGTTGCAATATATTGCAAAGAGCATATTTCAGCTCAGCCTAGGCAGTTTGTACAAAATGTGACCGATCTGGAGTATGTCGTCATCAAAGTAGATAGCCCGATCAAAGCAACAATCGCTGCTGTCTACAGGCCACCACACTACGGATTCGAAGGATTCCTGGAAAACTTGAAGAGTCTGCTGGATTATTTGGACATCGTGGACGAACATCCTGTCATAATCTGTGGCGATTTTAATGAGGATCTCCTCTGCACAGGGAATAAAACTGTTCTGGAATTGTTTCAGTCTAAAGGATACACGCAACTGATCACCACAGCAACAACTAAAAAGAACACTCTGTTGGATCATATTTACATCTCTCATCCGGATTTGTGCCTTCAGTCGGGTGTCTTGCATAGTTATCATAGTTATCACAATCCCGTTTACTGTATTTTGCGTTAATTCGGGTTTTTTTGGTGGACAGATATCGTTGTGTTTTGTGGTAGGTTAGTATGCCATACGGAACCGTTTGCCACTGAAACTGCTTTATAACGCACCAGTGGGGCTTCAACAGCCTTAGTTAAACGGTTGGGCGCGTATGGTCGGGTTGTTAGGTAGTATGCCATACGGAACCGTTGCCAATGGACCTGCATACGTGACATCAGCGGGGCTTCGACAGCCTTAATCAAACGGGTTGGCGCGTATGGTCGTGTTGCGGTTAGATTGTGGTTAGGTCATGTTTAGGGTTTATGCCACTGAGCTACGAGGAAGGAGCAACCTCAGCAGCAGCAGGAAGGACGGAGGAATAGTGTGACAACTCCAGGGAGGACACAGACAGTCATAGAGCAACAGTGGCAGTAAGTTATAAAAGACAAGGGAAAGAGAGAAGTAGCAAGACACCATTGTAATGTTTGATTTTGACCTTATAACATACATTTTAACTTGAATTGATGTTCAATCTACACAATTTGTGACAATCTGTGCGGGATATGCAGTCCCCTGCTATTCTATGATTGATATGTGCCCTTCTGTAAAGTTGCAGGAAGAATTGGGAGACCATAGCAGTCCTGTCTGGATATGAGTGTGCAATATACCTTCTAAAGCTAAGTGTTCAAAGATTTTGCTTCAGTCGGTGTACTACTGCTTTTCATAACCGCATTTGAATAGAAATGTTATATTTGAATCTAATTTAGATTTTTATGTTTTTCAGGAACCAGCCAAATGAATTCAGATTGTCTGAGAAGATCACGTGTGCTACATCAATGACGATGACGAGCTGGATACCAGATTATGTGCCAATTTCTTTCCGTAAGTTTTATTTCTGAGTTTTTTATTTATTTATTTTTTTATTAGTACGGGTGTATTAGTGATCCCATTGTTCATTTATTAGTTTCATGCCCAGAGAACAGGTCCAAATATCTATGGCATTGAGGGCAACACTGAAGAATGAAGAAGCAGAGGAAGAAGCAGACTGAGGTAAAGTTTGTCAATACTACTAATAAGGTCTAGTGTTTCAGTGCATTTTATTATACAATGGTTTCAGGGTTTTTCCCGGGTCAAAAATTGTCTTTGTTGGTGACCAACAGACACTGTTGTCCTATCTTGCCCTCTTATTTAAAAAAAAGAGCAGATTTTACCACTGGATTTCATAGTTTTGTAAGATAA